>NC_134317.1:3907500-4207500 GCF_964195595.1 Calonectris borealis | reverse complement strand
TTGAATTTACATGTCACATATGTGATGGGCTGAGCAGAGCAGATCAAGAGAAACAGGAAAATTTCTTGCAATCAGCCTTTCGCACGAGGAATCTGCCTTTAGTATCGGCTTTGATCCATGAGCTGAATTACAGAAGTCATCTAAAGTTGCAGTATCTCACTTCACCTTTCTATTGCCAATTCTCTCTGCCTTTTAAAAACAGAGGCGAAGTCCTTGTATATTTTTAGATCCAATATTTTTCCTGTTTATCAAGATCAGAATTACTGCTTCTTATTATTACTGCTATTAATATTACGAATAATAATCATCATAATGGATTTTTCACTACCCCTTTAGAGGGTAGTTTCCAAAGGAAATTTCTATGTCTATTCCTGGCTAGCAGGCATACTAGTTTGGGAAAAATAATCTTCCACTCAAAGGTAGTTTAACTTCAAATAAAGACTTTTTGGCTCAGAGATTACTAAGGAAAATTGCTTCGTTTTGCAACCGTAATTCCTATATTTAAATAAATGGGATTTTCCTTCAGAGAGATTTGAACTATGGAATTTTCCTTTGTTGGACAAAAATCAATGGAGTGTTTGCTGCTAATTAAACCAAATAAGTTAGCTGAAAAAAAAAATGAGTTAATTTTGAAGGACCTTCATACTAAAATTACAGATTTGAGTATAAGAGAAGAGGATTTAATCTAATTTGATGTTTTCTTAAATTTCAGGTTTTATGCATCTCTATTATTTTGAAGACTATTAGGGAATCAGTCCCTGTTGGTATAAGTAAGTAACTTTATGTGATCTGCATTTAGGATCTGATTCAATTACCATTGAAAGCAATGGGGTTTGGATTAAATCTTTACAGTAAGTGTTTTTTAAGGTCTCAGACAACAAAGATTCAGCTCTATAACACCCTGAGATCAACCTTTAATTTCAGAAAACTAGCACATATATAATGAAATCACCACATTCTGTAGTGACAAAATATTTTGCAGAAACAAGGCTGAGAGGTTGTTAGTGGCTTGGTTTGACCTGATTTTACTTTATGCAAATGTAAAATGTCAATGGGAGAAACCGACAGTGGATTTCATAGCTTTGCAATTTGATATTACTATGTTTGTTAAAACACAAGAGAACAATGCATAACATTGAACAAATGCACTACCTTTTACTTTACCTTTTCAGTAGCTGCATCTTGTTATGATTGTAATATTGAAATATTGCAGATCACTGCAGGGTACAAACACTGAATTCCTAATGTTGCTATATACTGTATACCCCTAAATCCACAAAAATTGTTAATTATCTGAAAAAATAATACTGTTCTGCTTGAGAAAGACTTTGGGTTTACTTTTTACGTTTTTTGGTGTTTGGGGAGTTTTAGTTGAGAGACTGGAGCTGTAAAGTTAACAAAAATCAATATACACTTTGCTGCAGTGGATAGTATTTTTTTCACCTGTTCTGAGGAGCCTAACCACCTGCATATACAGCACAATATTATTCCTAACATTATCAAAAAATAAACTATGTATTTTAATTAGCTTAAAAGGGTCAAATGGCAGAAAAAAAAAATCACCTGTGATACAAAACCTCTGGCTATTATAATGATACAGTGTGTAATTCAATATATCTGTTTAGATATTGACCTTCTGCATTATTAATGGCTTTGAAAAGGGTACTGCTGTCTTGCAACTCCTTAACAGGTGGAAGCCACTGGAAACCTAACATTTATTGGTTTCTATATGCCAGATTACTTTCAAACTAAAAGTCAATGCAAATATGTTTGCAGCCTGAATTTAACAGGGAGTCCTGATTTTTGTGGGTTGGTTGTTGTTTTTTTTTTTTTTTGCCTGAAGCGTCTTCTTTACCCCCTCCACCCCAAAAAAAAGATACTATTGTGAAAGAAGGATTTCCTTTCCATTAAATGTATGTCATTTTTTGCTACTTAAAGTAGTTCATTTGGATATGAAACATTTGGAAAGCCCCTGTCTATCCTTCTGAGTAAGCCTTCAGCTTCAGAAAAACCCTAGTCTGTTTGGCTGAGATCTTTGGTGAACCAAAGTACTTATTAGATACTTCATATTTTCTGATGGTCATCTGAATCCCTAACTTCAGAGCAGTAATCACAACAAAAATATTATCTTTTCTGTATATTCGCCTTTAAACAATACTTTTGTGTTACATACTACGCTTACCTGCAATCCCAAAGCAGAGCATAGTGCCTCCCACACTCAAACACACCAGAAATTCTATAAAAGGAAATTGTAATGTTGGTCTTATTTACCTTGTTTTGCTTTCCACCAACAATTAAGTTGTATTCTGTCAATGAAGGAAAAAATATTCAGACAGCACAAGGTATATCTGGTTGGACATTAACTTGTGTATGTTTTTTTTTTCATTTCAGAATGCTGTTTTGATTAATTTATATATATAAAAAAATGCATTTCTTGTGTTCCAGTATTTTTAAAAATATTTCTCCGTTGAGTTATGTTTGAAGATCTCATTTTTTCCCCCCGTATTTATTAGTTATGTAATAGACAGAACTAAAATGACCATAACAACATAATATTTTTTCTGTTGTGGAAAAATCAGTTAAATATAAACCAATATTTTACCAAATATCTTGTGAATATTTCCCCTAAGGGCCAGATCCTATGTGACTTTCAACATAGCAGAAAGAATTTATGTGCAAATCAACCATCAAGCATAAAAAAATAGACAAGAGAAAAAAAAACACCACAAATAAATAAAAAGAAAAATTTTAAATTATTAGGTCTCAAAATTCCAAAAATACTATAAGAAAGACTGCAATAAAGAGCTATCTATACATGTTTTCCTATGGTCCTTTTACTGAAATTTTTAAAAGGCAAACACTTTTATTAGGAGAAACCATAAAAAATAGCCATGACCTCATTTGTAAGATCACCAAATTTCCCTTTATTCTAACTGTCAATCTATTTACATATATTATGCTATATTCGATGTACAGTGACGTTTAACTGATTTGGAAGTGCTGACCTATAATCAGGAAACAGATAAAAGGAGATTTTAATCTCTCTTAAAATAATTGTTCTAACTTTAAAAGTCTGTTTGTAATTAATCTTGTTTCCTTAGGAAGTGAATTTATATATTATAGGTGTTGTGGTGTTCTTCTAGCCCAGGGACAGTGAAAGCATACTGTGGAAATTTCAAATTTAAGTCAACTTCCCATAATACCATTATATCATGGTATCTTTACTATTTCATTACCTATCATTTACTTCCTACGAATGACATTAGAGGATGCATCAGTGAGACAAGTCAAATTTGTAACTTGTCAGCTATGGATCTTTTCTTCATCACAGATTTCATCTGTTAATTAATCCAGGTCCCAGCATGATGTACCATACTCAGTACGGAGGAGATCTTTGCTGGTGGCACAAGGTTTTCATGGATCTGACCTTTTTCTATCCATTCGGTCAAGTGGAAATAGGGGGGTAGATATTCTTTTATCTGCTATGACATAGGAAAGAAGATCTTTTTCCTTCTTGGGTTGGAGGCAGAGAAGGAAATCTGAGCTTGGATCTGCACAGGGCTTTCCTTCCCTTAGGTTTTCTCACGGGAAGTTGCTCCAGACTTTCGGCCAAGGAATTCCTGAGTTCATCGCAACCACAAATTCATCTGCAAATATTCTCATCCTTCCCAAATGAGCTAGAATTGTCAACTGAACTGTAAAACACAGGCAACCTCTTGAACTTCAGCTATTTTTAAAGTTCAGCTAGATTGAGGTTCTGACATTTTTGCGCTTTTTTCTTTTTTTTTCTGACAATTTTGTTTTGCCAACCAAATCCAAGAATTTAACATGATAAAATGCATTCATCTATTCCTCTCCTCTAAACTGTAGTGTAATGCTGACAGTCAGAAGAAAGCCTACTCTGATGGGCTTTCAGATTCAAGAGCTCTAGATAAGCACACAGATTTCTGACTGTTTCTCCAAAATAAATCTGAACTCTGATCTTACTTAGGGTTTCACAGATGTGTTTTGGTTTTTTTTTCCAGAAGAGCCAAATCATAGCATCGTAGTTCTAGGTTGATTGAGACATGGGTTACGATTTGCAGATTACACAGAATTGGCACCAGCACAGCACTTGCACGCATTTCCAAGAGGCGTGACTAAAAACATGTAACAGAATTTGACTCAGTAAAAATATATTCACTTGTGTTAAAATGATGGTTCTCATTTTCTTGTAGTGCCATGTGTTCCAACATAATGGTTAAGGGAGAATTATTGCTGCTGAGAGAAGCACTATCTTTCTGGTGACTCACTGAAGTCTCTGGCCTGGACTTCAACAGAGAAGTTCTGTCATCGGATTAGGAACAACTTTTTGTTTCACTCAGAACATGCTGACTGGACTGAAACTCTTTGAACAATGCATGTAAATATACCCAAAGATAGATACTACATTATATTCAAAATGAACAGTTCATTTGTGAAACTGAGCTTTAGCAAGAATCCTGATGTCACGGGTGAAGGTGGTGGGCTGGGAGTCAGGAGGTCTGGGTTGATCTCCCAGCTTTGCCAGTTTTTGTGTCACGGTAGGCAAGAGCTCTCAAATTTCCCAGAGCAACTTGCCTTCTAAGCTTGAATGAAAATTTGCCTCCAAATCTTATTGGGGCTTTTAATGTCATCTATAATATTGCACTGCTTTACAAGTAGGTTGAAACTACTGATGCTTCATATCTGGCATCCCTTGTACGCATACGTGCATGTGCATAGTGTTTAAAGCAACTAAATTTTCACCTTTGCCTGCAACCTCAGCAGTAAAGTGTAGTCATCAGCGTCAAGAGGTGGGAAAGGAAAGCAGGACCACCTACCAGACACGGCTGCAGTCCTAATTCAGTGAACCTACATGAATTTACCAGTTGAGGTTATGGCCTTGATACTAAGGATCAGATATGGTGGCTTTTATTCAAAACAATAGATGATGAAAGCAAAGTATTCTGCCTCCTGCCTTTATGAATCCATGCAGTCAGGATGTCTGTCCTGAACTCAGGAGCTAGAAGAGGTGGTAGAGAGGGAGAACAGAGCCGTTTCACGACTTACGGGATTCATGGCTGGCAAGAGCAGGGGCAGGAGCCTGGGTTTGTGTCTCTTAATGTCTAGAGACAGGAATAGGAGGGAACGGCAGAAGAATATTCTGTACCCTTATAAAAAAGAGTAATAACGACTGACATTTAAATCACTCCCCCTGGCAACAAGCGAATGATGAACTACTTGGGGGTCAAATTCTGCCAGCGGTATCCAGTACCAGTAAGGTGGTGCTCAGCAGGATTATCTTTTTTCAGCATCTCTGTGTTCGAGAGATGCGGCTCCTAAGTGCATCTCCCGGTGCCCCTGGAGGATATCTGACCACCTCGGCACTTTGCAGTGCCTTCAGCAACGGCCGCTCGAGCATTGCACCTCTCCTCGCCGTCTCCCTCCGTGCCCCAGGAGGCTGTCGCTGCAAAAGCCATAATTTAGCCTTTAATATTTTGATACTTAATGTGACGGATTTCCCTTTTAGTGCACATTGATTTGCTCTGATCGAGGCATGAAGCCGTGCAGGTTTCCTGCATTTCAGATGATTTTAGTATAAAACATGCAAATCCCACAGTGCATCCCTCTGTTTCTTTGGCATTATGTCTGCAGAACAGTGTCACGAACGATGACACCTCTTCACAGAAAAACAGAGAAATATCTTTTGCAGGATGTGAGATTTCTAACGAAAGCTTCCCTGTGACACGAGCTGTTGAACTGTCTCCATAGAGTTCTGATTTAATTTGAACTATTCTTGCCACTCCATCATAAACAACACCGTCCAAAATGCTAGGCAATAATTAAATTTCACTGGGAAATAATAATTAATAAGGGCACAAGTGAGCTGCCTCTTCATTTAAAAAAAATATTTCTTTGCCATTTATCTTTGGTTCGTCTGAATAGCCCATGAATTGTGAAGATTAACAAATTATCTTGAAGTCTCCCACTTTAGAGGTACTATCAGTGAAAGGACTCTCACACAGTTTTACAATTGTGTATTTTTAAAATGCATTATGAAAATGTTATCTTCCTATCTAAAATATTCTCTTTGAACTAGATAGCTTTCAAATTTGTTAATAAGATGGTGCTATTCTGAAGTGTAACTCAAGCCAGCCTCTGTTTCAAACCTACAGATTGAACATATTTTAAAAAAAATGTTAAGAAAATAATAATCAAAGACAAAAAAGGGTGAAGAGGAGGATTTACCTTCAACATGAAGAAACATAATAATATATTTTCTAAATCTGTGTGGTTTGGATTTATACCGGACCTTCTTATGGCAGGATAAATATATGATCCTATTTTTCAAAATATATTCTGAAGGCTAAAATATATTTAAATTGCCCTCTGTCCTTCTCTCTTGCAGGAGCTGTGTGTTTGCCCACAGAATATGGGCTATACACATGCATATTTATTCAAATTTCTTTTTCTTTTAGACATTCCTGCAGCTCTTTTGTTGGCCAACTGTAAACTGATCACTTACAATTGTACTTGAGTGTTTAGTGACCAGAAAATGTACAAATGCTGCTGCTGCCAGAGTAACTGAAAGTGCACAAGCAGATTGAGGGAAATACTACAGGCAAAAATTAGCCATCATTAGTTACCCCTGCTAATATTGCAGAAAATTGAAATGCTTGCCTCACTGAGAATTGAAGAGCATTTCTGAAGTTTATCCAGAACAAAATATCTGACTTTTAAATACAAATAAGATATAAAGTGTTGCGATGCATTGTTGTGCTGCATGTTAGCAGTTTGTAGGAAAATCTGCTAAAGCCCCTTCATGGGAATCAATCCCAGATAAATGCAGTCCCGTTAATTATAATTTTAACAGCTTCAGATGCCATTTTAGGAGGGGAGGGGAGAGGAGAGGGAGCAAACTGGGTCTCTGTTTACAATGATAAACATAGGACCATAAATGTCAGACAAAGGCCAAGAATATTGCAGAGGACAGATTGCCGGAGACACAGCCTAAACGTAAGGAATGTTTGTTGGTTTTTGTTTGTGTTTTTTTTTTTCCCCCCGAAAACACTGTAATAAGTGTAAAATGCAATAATAATCACACGAAATACCTTTACCCTCATAAAAGAGCCTAAACTCCACCACTCTTTACTGTTAGGCTATGATCTGTATTTTACGTTTCTAACTCTGTTATCTAGGAAGAAACAAATTTTCATGCAAGAAGATGCAGAGCAGCAGCTAATTCTATGTACATTTTCTTAAATGTAAAGAGATGCCCTTCCCAAGGTGTCCTAATCTTTTTTATCGCTTTTTAGCTTTTCGAGCTCCCCTTTGCACGTCTTCACCGACTTCATCCTAAACCTTATTCCCAAAGCATTTTTTCCCTGATTTCTCCCAGGAAAAAAATAATACAGCACCTTTTCAGTGCTGTAGCACCTCGGCCGTGCTAAAGTAACCTTCCGCTGATATTTTGGGTATTCGTTTTCACAGATGACCTTACTGTCGATATCTCTGTCAAGCGCGTTTCGGCAGCACCTGTTACAAGCGCTACGGGCTTCCATGCACATGTGGCACCATATTGGAATGATGCAGTTCATTTGACATAACGCAAGTAGGTAGAGTACATGTTGCCCAACATATTTCAACGGCATTATAGTTTGATCAAGGAAAGCTTTCAAAATATTTTGCACAATGTAGAGGTTTAAGCGTGATAATATATAAATTGCAAAGGTTCATTTTGGATCCTCATTACCAAAACCAACCAACCAAGGAGATAACATAGAAAAACATGCCATTCTCTTTTCTTTTCTTTTTTTAAAGATGATGCCATTGTACACAAGGAAAGATTAATAATTAACCACAGTGAAGACACCTTTTTTACAGTCATATGAAATATAAAATGCACAGCAATTCTAATATTTCTGAAGCTGTTATACTTGTGGAAAATTAAAATGCATAGAACTAAGTACCTCCCCAAATGCCAAGCTTTCAAAATAGGTACAAAACATTGCTGAAACAATTTCCTGAACAAACAAAAAGCTTAACCCGTATACCAAAGTTCATACATCTCACATGTTCCCTTGTATCTTCTTATTTATGTTAGGATTTCAGCACCTGACTGTACAACCAATGCATTTCTTGTGTATCTCTCACGTTACAAAGATTTTTATTTTTTTTTTTAACACTAGCAGAGATGTCTGATTATTACTTCTATTAAACTTTGGTTTGGAAGTGTGGGAAAAAGAAATATTAAATGAGACAAACCACTTTAATCTTGCCTCCAAAGGTAATTAGAGCGTCCAATTTGGTAACCTTTTGTAAATACACAATACCCACTGCCACTGAGCCGAATGAACAGATGATGTTGCACAAATCGTATGGAGTTATTTGTGTATAATCCTAAGACATCAGGTAAATTGGATCCAAAGACAAATTAGGAAACCACAAAAAACCAACCAACCAACCAACCAAGACCACCTCATGCTAAAATAAAGCAGCAAGTTTTATAGGCAAATATACTGCTGAGGTACTGTTTACTCCTGTAAACTGTGTCTCTTGTACACTCTTAGACCTACACAGCTATAACAATACAGTTACTGAAAGGAAGGAAACACTGTGCAATTTTGTATTTAATATTTATACCTGGAAACCTCAGAGAGATTTACAGAAAATACTTTTTTGTGCAAAACATTTTTATAGTAATTTCATCCCAGGGTTTCCTTACAGAACTAGCAATAGAATGAGCAGAATTCTGTATTGCTGTTGCTTCAGACTCACCTTCTGTGGCCACTGGGGCTGTGCTTTACATCTTTATACTTAGTTTGTCTCTGACCTGAAAAAACAAAGCTATGAACTGTTAACTGGAAGGGGAAACCTCAAGCATTCAACTTTTAATCTTCCAGTGTGGCAGTTCTTATTCTGTCAATGATAAAGACATTTGTTAGCTATGCCTTGTGCAGTTTTGTATATGCATCTATCCATTCCTAAAAGATATCTTGGCACTGGGCTATTAACGACCAATAATTCTATATGAGCCCAGTATTTTTATTAGGGGGGGGGGGGGAGAGAGGAAAAAAAAAAAAAGACCAGACCTCACATATATAGAGAGGAGAGTCAGAGATGTATTCACCAGTTGAAGAAGGAGAAAGTGAAGAAGTGCAGAGTGGGTGGCACTCTTTCTGGCGTGGTTATATTATTGTGGTATTAAATCTAGTTATATCATCACTTTCTCACTACCCAGGAGCGGGACAGATGGGAAAGCGTGGTGGGAGTGCACCAGGAATAATGTTGGCGTGCATTGCTGGTGCGAGGTGAGGAAAGAGGACCGAGCTCCTTGCAGGTGAGCAGAACAGAGAAAATCACCGAAGGGGTGGAAAGCAGTGCCTTCAACCACCTTTTCCCAAGGATTTCCACGGTGGCCGTGTGGTTTCCCCTCCAACACCACCCAGCCACTGAGCCTCTCCAAGGCCCCTCATTGAGGATGTACTCTGCAAGGTTAAGTTTTTCATGCTGCTTCTGTACATTTTTTAATCTCCAGTGTGATTTCTCCCTAGGGTAGAGCATAAGAACCAATTTTTTTTCTGCACAGCTCTCTACAGAGTTGGATTCATCATCCCAGAAGTGCCTGAAACAAAAGGACTGAACCTAAAAAACACTTTCTCAACCCGTTCCTTTGGAAAAGATCTTTGCCGTGATGGCTTGGGAAACTAAGTCCATGTTTTATAGAAAAAATATAGGGAGAAAAATGGCCAAAGGCCCTTGAATCTACATTAACAGACTTATTGAAGCCAACTGGCTGAAGGATGCCAGGTCCAATTGCGTTACTGTCCGCAGACCCTACTTTGACCAGCTTTGTTTTGAAGATATATTTTCCACTTTTCACAACAAGCAACAATTAGACTAAACCAGTTTAACCTCACAAATTCATGCAGTTTTGGTCTAAACTACAGATAAAACCAAGCTGATAGGTGTTAAGGATTTATCATAATATTAATACGTGGCACTAGACTATACAGCTTTGCAGGAAAGTTACTGTAATTGGGATTTTTATCCCCTGGAAGTCAGAAAAAATTATTGACAGTTTCTGGGTCCTAAATGCATCACCGTTTCAAGTAAAATAACAAGCTTTGCCTCAGGCTGTAGTTCATGCTATGTGATCACTTGATACTTTGTCTATGTGGCTTCCCATGGTAAGAGAGAAAGGGAGAGAGACAGAGAGGAGCCTCCGTCGAAAGAGGAGAGAGTCAACAGATCACTTCACAACCAATTATTATTTTTATTATATTATTTCAACATCATGATAATTAATGACTGAACTTCCAAACATGTTTGTGTGAATTCAGTGTACTGATAAGAATGGCTGCATAGTGGGTGATTTATATTTGTTTCTGATTTTTTGCCTGGGTGCTTAGCAGCAGATTGCCGTTCTGTAACTGCATTACTGTGGGGTAACTGGAAATGTTTTACAGGCAAGTTCTGCCATTTAGCATACAACTGTAATATGGTTCTATTATCCATTTTCAATCAATATTTAACCTTTTCAATAAACAACTTAAGTGTACTAAGCCAGAAGGAGGAAAGCTAATTGCCACATGATATATTTGGTTTCCAGGTATACTCAGCTGGCTAAAGTAAAGTTAATTAGGTTATAGGTAGCACAGCAGCATTTTGAAAAATATATCTTCTGCCTCATAAACCTTTTGTTCAGTCAATAGCATCAACAAATACTTGCGGATGATGCCTGTAATATGATGACCGCTACTTGAAAACCCAGACTGTGCATTTTGCCCTTGCAAATGGCATATGTTACCAAATGGTATTATGGTAAATGATGGAAGTGGGTGGGTGGACACCCCAGATCTCCACATCCAGCTTTGTGTTTATGCTCAAGATTGCATTTGTGAGCCCAGCTGTAGGAAAGCCAACTCCTCAGAAGAGGGTGACTCTATAATGTGTAGCAGAAGCATTTTTTTTAGAAGATAGAAAACAAGAAATTAAGAGGCTTTATTGTTACACAATAAAAAGCTCATTGTTTATGGTAACTTCACTGAAGCAGTATAAACTTGAAAATACTGTTGTTCGTAATTAAAGGATGCTATTGTCCACTGTTCACATATGATTTCAGTTCCATTGCACCTTTCAGAAACCTTTTTGCTTTGCTATTGCAATGCACAAACCAACAAATAACTTGCATGCAGCTTCTCTCTAAAAGTCCTTGTTTCACTGGTAGTCATAACTGTCTTTTAGATAGGTGTGAGTAGTTATTTTTAAAGGAGAAAAATTTAGCATTCACAATGTCAATTTTAATGAAGAAAAAATGAAAAAAAAACCCCACTTAAAACCAAAGGAAAGTCTGCTTAGAAATTGTTTCCATAGAGCTATGTTATTAGCATTTCATCCATTGCAGACATATATTTTATATTTGTTCATCTGATATGGTTCTTACTTACTATGAAAGGAATCACAGAAGATTTTCCTTTTTTTTTTAAATGTACCGCTAGTAAACCCAGAAAAAATTAACATTCTAAGGACCAATTATAAAATCTTGATACGAATGCCTATCTTTACTCAGGCAAGCACTCCTGTTCAGCACAAAATGAATGATTACCGCCCATTTAACTGACGGGAGTCTTTCCCTGGATCAAGCTTTAGATCCCTTGCTTATTTGCCATAGTGAATACTGTATAATAGGGATTCCAGTGAAGTCAAATGGCAAGCCACGCAGTGATTTCAATGGGACCAAAACTAGGCCCTGAATGATCAACACTGATCTTTATTATTCGAGGGTAATAATGTACCACTCTAGTTTACCAAAAGTAGCTGCTCTGAATATGCTGTAGTTTCAAGAAGACTGAACAAATGCATCTGTCTTCATGAATGGTGATTAAAAAAAAATGCAAATCTTCTTACATCTTTTCTTCCTGACATTAGGTCATTGCTTTATGGCCTTCTTTTCATTTGCACATCCATAGTAATTTCTATTTTGGGACACTATTCAAAATATGAGATTCACTGGATCCAAATAGACATTCTTATAATAAGCAGATTGTACTGAGCTACAAAAGCTGCAGTATAATAAAACAAATTGTATGAATGTGAGAAGAATGTGTAAGAAGTTTCATCATAAAAAAATGACCACTAACATTAAGATGTTTTCTATGAGGAAAACACTCCAAGCACTGTTCTTTGTTACTGCATAAAAAGCCTTTTTGCAATGGCTGTTCCTTGACACAGAGTCTTTATATGTGAAGTAATTTATTGCCATACCTGTAACTGAAATAATGACTAAATCATTTTTAAAAAAGTCTCATAGCTCCAACAGAGTAAATCTTCTACAACTTGCTGCAGTGCTAATCGTAAGCATGTTATACAGTAAGTTTGCCTGAAGCTAAGTTAAGCAGGCAGATTAGGACTGTAATATAGTATCAGGGCTCATAAATCAAGTGTGCTTGCAGATTTTCTTTCACTTACTGCTCCTTCTTACAGTTCAGACAAGTCATAATTACACATCAGTAGGCATTGTGAACAGAGGAATGAGCTACAACATAACGCACAATAAACCCTGTCATATAAAAGCAAACTGGATAAAATAACAGAAGCAATACTCCATTTTACAACATCACACTAAAGAATTACACCATGCCATTGTGTAATATTCTGATCAATCAAGAGCCCATCCACAACTGACAGTCCCAGTAGGCTAAAATTTACTATTCAAAGATATTTTCCATTTGTATTTATTATGATTATGATTATGATTATTATAATATATGGTGAATGAGAACTTAAAAAAGCCAGAGTTCAAAATAAAAAAGTGCTCAGTGCAAAATACAATTAAAGACATTTTCCTAAAGCTTTAGTATGCATGCAATCTTTTGACAAATAATAATGGGGAAGACGTAAATGATTTTTCATTCATATTTTGTTAGCATTATGACACCGAGCATAGGTACTGTATGTCATCTCTTTTAAACCAAAGCCACGCTGACTGATGTCTCCTACTTATTTCAAGGCTTAGAAAGAGATCAAAGGTGCTATGGCTTTAGCGTATGACATTAGCGGAACACTGAAAATGGGATTTGATGAAATAAGAATATATTGGTTATTTTAATTCTAATAAAATAATTCCAAAAGAATCAGTAGACAGCAGGTAAACAACAAGCACTGCACAGAGGTACAGGGGTTTATGGGGTTCCCGTTTTCTCCTCTAGAAAATTATCCTACATTGCCACTTTTTGTACAAAAAGAACAGATCGCTCCTCCTCACTCATGAAACTGTAATGCTCTTTTGTTGCCAGATAACTTGTATTGCAGCCCTGTGGTTTGTCCTTTGCTGTATTCCACCTTCTGATCATTTTTACACACGTGGTTATAATCAAGTCCCCATGTTTGTGCCTCGATAGAAAAGTGTCGTAGATTTGTGCATGTGGAGGTACATGGAAAGGGAGAGTACAATGCCGCTTCCAAAATGGCAAGCTCTTGGGAGATTGGTCTTTTGGCCAAAGATGCATCTTGGCTGGCCCAGAGAAGAAAAATTTACCCCTTACCTATGGCCCGGCTTAATAACATAATATCAGCAGAATTTATTTTTTTTTTTTCCAAATTAGGTTGATTTTTACTAGCATGTGTTTGCATGTACCCATTAAGCCTTATTGCTATGTTATTTTCTGTTTGAGTTAGGCCTTATGATCCTGAATCATTTAAGTGCTCTTAAAAATGCCCATCCATGTATGTGTTTTTAATTTTCTCCTCTGCGCCAAATGCTCTAGGCATGGGCAGTGTCGCATTTGGAAAAAGGGAGTGCTGTGGTCTTTCTCTGGCTCACTGTAGATTATGTCCCGCCTACTTCAAAATAAAAAGAAAGAAAAAAACCCAGTAAATTCAAACTGGAAGATGCATCAAATCTGGTGTCTCAGTCAGACAGAATGTCCCAACACAACCTTTCCTGATCTTTGCTGAGATGGGATCCGCTGCAGAAAGCTGCATGTTTTTAAGACCTGTCTTGTAGAGATCTACATCTCAGACTTTGAGTCAAGCATGGCCAAAGGTGTGGTGGGGGGACCGGAAATTGCAGTGTCACTCAGGATATAGTGTCCATATTCACCAGCACTTGTAATATGATAAAAGCTATTACTGTTTTACCTCTTTTCCATGCACCGTCTTGGCTTTGTCCTGGCTTTTGCCATTTTTCACAGATGCAGGTGTTTTTCTAATGCTGGCCTTGAGGTCTGCCTCCTTTGACCTGTCCTATGGCTTTTCTTATATTATTTTGGCTTCTCCTTTACGTCTCCAGCATCAGACAATTCACTTAACATAAGTTTGAGCTATTCCTGCTGCTTTCTTGGTCACTGCCAATGGCATGGCCATGTGCTGATCAGGTTTTCCATGACCCCGCTGTTGTGTCCTCAACAGCCCCTGGTTGGAGCTTATTGCCTCTACAAAATTGCAAAGTCGGGAACCCCAAGGCCATTACAAGCTTTTACATGATTTCACCTTTTCCATCTCTCCACGTTAAAATATATTGCTTATGTTTTACATGTTTTTGTGGAGTGCACTGCTTTCCAAGGCTCTGCAATGCCAGTTCCCTCTTCACCTGGCAAACCCACCCTTGTCTGCACCTAATGGAAACTGCCTGAGACACCCAGTGCATCAAAATGAGTTACTCGTAGAAAACAGGTTACATTCCCTATTGCTAGGAGGCAATATTTGCAGATAGAAATGGAAAATAATAACAACATTTAAAAAAAAGCTTAAATTTGGATCAGCTGTGCATGCCCAGTGACTAACAGCCTCCTTGGGACTGTACAATCCAGCAATGGCGCAGGAAAACTTGCAGCATCTCCCTCTGGCTCCCAGTTGCTTAGGTGTGATCTTCCGCAGGATCCACTTCATTGGGAAAGCCTTGATTTTTTTGAGAGGAGAAAGGGTAAATACGTCAACTAAATTTTAATAGTAAAGTAAGGAAATATAGGCTTAGTCAAGGAACTTTTTATGCATATTCATTTTCCTTTCAAGAATGCAAAAGAGTATTTAGTCAATTTATAGAAAACAAATTTCTGAACACAGTGCCCTTCTGTGTCCTCACCATCCTTCTAAGGCTGGCCTTGCTCTGCATGTTATCCAAGCAGCGCTTTCATCTTGTAACCTTCTCGCTTGCCTTGTCTCTGGAATTGTAACAGTAATGCTTTTATTACAGGTCATTTCTCTGCAAATGGTCTCTGCCGCTGCTCTCTTGCTGCTTGTCCACCTGAAGCTTTTGGGCAGGGGGCTCCTGCAGGACAGCGACCACACTGGTGACAAGTCCACCTTCTGCATTAGAGGCATTTGCTTTTTATAGGCTTCAACTGCTTTGTCAAAGCTTTCCACCCATGTCCCTCCATCAGATGTCAAATTTGCGACAGACAGCAAATTAATGGTCTCACACAGCGAGAAGGCTGAAGAGCACTCTGATATTCATAAGCCGAAGGAGAAGTCATGTATTCATAAGCAAATCACCTCAAACCATCAGGTTGTTTTCCCTCTAAATCTCCCTAATTTGTAAGATGTAGGTAGAATATCCTATTCAATCAACATTATTAAACACTCTTCATTATTTTTGTAATTACCTGGGGAACAAAAGGCAGGTTTAAAGCTGTATATGCAGCAAGTCATTCCAGCCAGCAGGGTGGGAGCAGATTTCCCACCATGTTGCAGTAGTACGTGGCACCTTAGTCCACTCTGGAGTCCTTGACCATGTCCTCAGAGCCGTACACCATATTCTTACACATGTACGATCTTTCCGTAAAATAAATAGCTATTGGGTCCTCAACTAATTATGAACTCAGTATGGAGATAGACTACAGTTGCTGAGGTTTTTATTTTCCTCTTCTTTAGGGAAAAGTGGCAGTCTGCTTTTTATAAACCTCCTTTTGTGTTGACATCCACATTTTCTCCAGACCTTTATTGCCCATATCTCTGACATCGATTCCAGAATGGCTTGAGACAACACCAAGGGGTGGAGGTGTTGCCTGAGTGTGGGACCTCTGATTCACTTTTTCAATTTTTTCACTTTTTGTTTCTGAATCAGTATTAGGATCTGAAAAGTGGTGGGCTGAAAAAAAAACCCCAAGATTGAAGACCTGCATGAAGTTCTGCAAAATTAAATTTAGGGACAAAATTGCCTTACAGCTAGCCACCATAGTAGATGACAATTTGAGTCAGCATTTCATTCCTGGAGTAAGTTAGTGAGTTTTCTGTGCTGACTGAATTGGTATTTCCTGATGAAGGGAGGAGCGTTTGTAAAGTACATAAAGATGTGAAAAGTGTAAAAAGCAGAAACCAAGTAATTCAGTGTTTAATGTGCTGGTTGTACAGTAAGACAAAAAGAGGACAACTTTGCCATCCACAGTATGACAAAGCATAGGTATTAATTGTATGTGAGGTGCTAACTTCGTCAACCATTATCATCTTTATAAACTTTAGTATAATTTTTAAGGGCAGATGTTACAGTAAGATGAAGTACAATGTGTTTTACCCAGGGCATGGAGGTCACACAACCAGCTATTTATGTGCATTTGCCAACTGATAGGGTCTGGTAGAGTTTTACGATAAAGACAAATACATTAGCATGCCCGTGAATCAATATTGTTTAAATAGTGTACCAGAAGGTTCACTGTCAATCACTAGTTTCTGAAAGTTGTTCATCCCAACTGTTAGGTGAATACTGAATATATTCACAGAAGTTTGGATCTGTTCATGAATAATTCATAAAAAAGCAACCGATCAATTTGCAATTAATAATGATTCAGCTTCTCTCACCCATATTCACACTAAATAACACTATTATGGGGCTTACCCCTCTACTCAATAAACTCCTTAAAGGGGACAGAAGCAGACTCTGGTCCTATCTCTGCAATGAATAATTGATTCATCTTCTTTCCTAAGCAATACTCTGTGGAAATTTCAAAAAGCTTTAGCTGAGCTATGCAAAAACAAACCAAAAAAAAAGCCCAAACCTGTTGAAATGACTTCATGAGGTAATGATAACTCATTTCTCTTACCACAGTACTTTAGGAAATCAGATAGTTCCCCTATATGCAACACAAAACTGTTCAAATCCCATTTTTCCTCTTTTCCTCTGGCCTTCTGCAGCACAAAGAACTTCAATCCTGACAACATTCTGACCAATCTTTCTTCTCGAAATTCAAGGAAATTAAATCAGCTAATTTCGTCAGGTTCTTTTGCTCAGGTTCTAAGCTCACATTTTTATGTTCAGCTTTTCTAAAGTAAATTTTATAAAGCCACTTAAAACTTTAAACCAGTAATACTGCATAGTAATCCCACTAGGAAAGAGAAAACAATGAATTGCATGAATTTGGGTACTCTGCTTGTTTAGTCACCCTTGAAGGAAGAGGACTGGAGAAATTAAATCGAATTAAATGAGAATTTCAGAACTTAGAGAATAACCTGCTAAATTGCAGTTTTAATCACCAGTGAGGATCAGGTTTTAGACAGGGTGAAAGGAGAGGTAGCATGTTAAAAACCTTATTCTGTCACCATGTAAGATAATGGCAGAACCTAACTGTTCTGTGAGTCCTGTTCAAATAAAAGAGTAATGTAAAACTGAAAATCTGCATGTAAAGATTACCATTCCAATAGCATTTTCAGAATGTTCCAAATTTCTTTTTCTTAAGCAAAAATGGTAATTTTGTATTTTTTACACATTCAGCTTCACTGAATTTCAAGAGAAAGCACATTTTCTTAGGTAAAAAAAATAACCAAAAGAAGCCAGGTGATCTCTAACTTCAGTGCTCTTGAACAATGTATAATGAGGTCTATTTTTTTCTTCCAGACACGTAACTCATTTGGGCTCTTTTTATTTTCCACCTTATACAGAGAACAGAGCTGGTAGGCCACACCTTTTCTTTCTGCAAGGCAACATAATTCCCTCGTAGTCAGTAGATAGAAGCCTACCACTCAACCCGCAAAGAATCAAAACCAAAATGAGGTAAGTTTAAGTCAATAAATCCAGAAACGGTAAAATGGAATTGAGACATGCTCCACCTGTGTAGGTTTTGATGGCACAAAACAGGTGAGGTGCCAACCTTGTCAGCAACACTACCCATTTCCATCTCATTTCTGGATTCCCAGACACAAATGCAAGTCCCTTTTCCTCTTCAAAAGAGGATTTCACACCCCACGTGTTTGACTGGGCTGAGCTGAACACCTAGTTGCTGCTGAAATTAATGGCACAGTTATCTTCCCTCATTCCCCCAGATGACGTCTCTATGAAATATTGTCACCTGGAAGGATGTAATACACTGCTTTGTACTGCGATATGTTCTGGTCTGAGCAGAGATCCATCATACAGCAGTTCCTACTGAGTGAAATTTGGCATTTTCAGTGTTTTCCACCAGGTCTTTTCAAATGAGGGTTGCCAGATCACCCAAACAGAGTTGAATTTCACTACGTAAGGAGGATTCATCAATATCTCGATTGCCTTTTTACATTGTAATATCCTAAATATTCCATCTATTATAATAGCAGAAGGGCATGTATTGCCACAACAGGTGGTTCTCTGGGGTGACATTCGTTCAAACTACAAGAGAAATCATTAGCAAACTGAAACTAAGCTTTCAGAAGTGAGGAACGATGCAAAGTTTCAGTAATGAAGTACACTAACACACGATCTCCTAATTCATCTGGAGCCAGAAGTCTGTATCATGTTTTCCTGCATACCTATTTTTCATCAAACAACATACCATCTTTACTTCACTATACTGTATATCTTCTCCGCCTAGTGGGAACCCTAATTTGCTTTAAATTGCCAAAGTGCTCATTATGGAATGCTTAGTAGCTAGAGTTTGTACATAATATTTGAAAATCAGCCTTAATTTTTCTGCCTGAGATGAACACTTGGATTTCAGAGTAAACATAATCAGAGATTTACACAAACTCAGTGAACCCTGTTTATTATGTTTGCCTGGAATAGCTACAAAAGAGGTCAGAGGTCCAATGTCTTCCTGCAGAGACAGATCATGTTCTAGCTGGTACTGAGGAGGAAAAAAACAGTAGGTGATGCTTTAATGAATGGCTTATCATGTGGAACACACCATGTGATAATAGCAGTGCTGGTAAGGAAAGAAGGAAGTAAAAAACATAAAGGCTTTTGCTAGGTTTACATTGCTTGAAAGCTTACATTTCAACAGTAGCAGATGAAGAGGGTTTATTAAGAATATGTAGTAAAATCTGCAGCAAGTTGAAAGGAGCTTTGAACTTTTTGTTTAAACATTATTTTGCAATTGCCTGTGAGATGGCATTGCCCTCACTAAATAGAAACACATATCAGAATATTTTGATTTTGTGTGTCAATTTTTGTTATCATTTTTACTGAAGTGACCTTATCTAAGAACTCAGTTCAGAAAAAAAGAAAATGAGGGTCACAGGCAGATTATTCCAAACACTAAAGGGATAGTCAATAAAATAAGTTACACTTTGATTTTTGTTTACAAAACGTTGTCAATTAGGAGCTCTGAAAATGGTTGGTTTTTGAGACTAAAAATTATGGGGATAGAATCATCCAGCTCTTCCAAAGAAAGCATTTCTATTACATGGCATGGGCCAGATCCACATCTTAAAACTAGACTGTATAAAGTACTTATTTCTGAATAACTCTTCTTCTTGTCTTTTGAGAAAGAAGAAACAGGCTCAATATTGAAACAAAACTGTGCCTGTTCCCAGCTGTGGCTCTCCATTTATTATTTTTAAGCAACTGTTCTGATCTCCCCCCCTCTTTTTTTTTTTTAAAGCAGGATTCACAAAATGTTCTTTCCATCATTTATCCAGAAAACTGTGCCTTGAAAAATTGCTTGCCAGCATGAAAAATGCCAAGACGCAATGGCTGTCATTACTGATACTTTTGTAAAGTCTGGCCCTGGGATCTCACTGTAAAGAAGACATCAAGACACCCGATCCCCTTGAAAGTCCCAGCCGCTAGTAGGATATTCAAAAATACTGAGGTAGGATAGATTTCTTGAAACCAGGGGAAATTAGGTGTCTAAGTGGATATAGGCTTGTATTTATTAGAGGAAAAAAACAAAGCGCGTTGAATTTAGCATTCATTTTGAGACGTTAACCCTTGGGAAACCAGAACATTCAAATCTAAATTTCCCATGGCCACCTGAACCCTGGCCGCTTGGGTTCAGGCTGAAGTGTCAGTCCTTACGATCTTGCCTTGCAGGATCATGAGTAATAAGAACTAAATGCCTGAGCTAATAGAGTAATTAATTCTCATTTACGTAGGATAATTCTCATGCAGTTAAAACCTCCGGCTGAAGTCTTGAACCGTGTGGAAGGAGATTCTCCATGGTGAGCAGGGGGAGACCAGGATGGGTAGCAAATCTGCATTACATGCAGCAAACGTACTTTCCCTTGTGTATAGGTATCATATACTTGGCCACATCTTTCTGGGCTCATGTTAACAGGCAACAGCAAATCCTCTCTCTGGGGGTGTAAAGGCTGACGGGGAAGCCTCCTCTTTCCCTACTCTTTTGCAAAATGCTGGGAAGAGTCATAATCTGCCCCTACATGCTTCTCATTAAAAAGTCCTTTGGGTATGGACAGCACAACATCCATGTTGTCCATCACATACCCTGTCCCTGCTGAGGCTGGAGAGCCTATAGAAGGGGCTCATCCTGACTTAGCCCCTGGTTGCTGATAAAAAGATGCATTTCTGGATCCTGACCCAACGCCAAGGACCAGACAAAACCTGAGCCACAGGCACAGTGTGGTGCTGGGTGAGTACACGCTTGCAAAGTCAGGTAAAACACATAACTGAAAGGTAAACTCACAGCACCATTTAAGTTGGGGTTTGATCTGAAATACTCTTTGCAGCTTTGATTTCTGAGACTTTCATCTCTTGTTCAGCAATAAGTTCTACATGAAAGTCTGGTGTGCTATATTGTTTTAGAAAGTTACCTGCCAGGACAAATTATGCTAAGAGCAACTGCTGATGCCTCTGGAAGCTCTTCCCTGCTGGCTGCTGCTCACGATGTGAGCATGTTATCACGGGGAAGACAACCTCAGCTCGCTTTGCTGAAGGGCTTCTCCCACCCTGAAATCCAGCAGTCCTTGGGGGCCCTTGCTGTAAAAGCAAAGTTTTAATGCTCTGTGTTTATGCGTGGTATAACTCCAGCGAAAAACAAAGAGAGGAGGAATGAATCTGGCCTTTTCTCTTGGCAGAACTCAGTAATACAAGTTATGCTACCATCAAACTTCTCTTACAGGAGCGTGTACACGAAGTTAACCTCATTAACGAGCGTAATTAAGACAAATATTTTAAATTCTAGTCTCCTCTCGATATCTATAGGGCAACAGAAATTCACATTTGGGTATCACAGATAAATGAAGAGCTCTTACAACATAGCATTCAGGCGTGCACAGGCTGCGCGAGGTGCGCACGTGGCTCTGGACGCAGGAAGCAGGCATCCTGGTCATCATTTGCCTCCAGCACATGCTAGACCTGCACACGATCCACGTGGCAGAGGATGTGGTCTCAGAGAGACCATCCAGGAGTTTGACTCTGAGATTTTTTTTTTTTTTTGCCTATAATAAAACAATCCAAGATCTTGCAAAGATGCAAAACGTTCCTGAATGCCAATGCAAATTTCCCAAATTTCTTCTTCATGGTCTCTCAAACTGCAGCACCCACACCACGCTGCTTCCAGCTAGCTGCAGCTTGTAGGCTTAGTCCGCAGCAGTTCGTGCATCCAGGGTGGAAAATCAGTCCCAACCAAACTGGAATCACCAACTCCTACCAAACCTTCTCAAGATCCTATTCGTTCATAGCCTGTCTTAATAGTGGATCTCATGCTCTGGCCTTGATGGTGGAATACTGTCTTGCTTGTGTCTATCCACAATCCTGCTGCAATGTTCTCCAAGACTGCCTTTCTAAGCACAGCACTTTTCTTTTTGGCCCATCAACACCCAATTTATATTTTCCTGTCTTGTATTTCAGGGTGAGAGTTTTGGGACAGGGACCATCTTTTTTATTACTGTGCCCAGGGCAGTGAGGTCCAGGTTTGCAAATAGGTTTCTGACAGCGTGTTCATATAAAAAATAACTGCAACTACAACAATATATCATACAACTGCTCAGACATGGACTTCTGCCACATCTCAGCCAAGTTTTTTTCAGAAACTTGAAATGGTATAGAGGAATCGCAGTGCTGAAACACAAAAATCTTACTTTTGGTAACACCACCTATAACCCATACAACTTTTCAGTGAGTTTCCTATGATATTGGGTGGGCTTTTTTTTTTTTTTCAGCAAATGATCAAGGGTCTGGCTGCAATAAATAAATAAAATTCCTCCTGTTATTTACAATGGAAGCTTCTAATTTGCTTATTACTTTGCTTATCTATTCATTGAGATAATTATCTGACACCTGCCAACAGCAGATTGTTCTGACAGATTTTTATTGGCTGAGATCAATTTGTTACTTACCATCTGTCCAGCTAAAGGTGGTTTACAGGTCAACAAGCTGGTGAGCTTTGGAAAATCTTAAAATGATCTTGAGCAGTATCCTTCCTGAACTAATTTCATTTTAATCTCCCGTAAAGCACATGAAAGGATGGACTTGAAAATTAGCTTTCAAGCAGAGTGTATGAGAGAAGAGAAAATAATTTGCCTTTCTTTGCTGTGATCTTGTATAACCAATTTCCTATGAGGTTTCCTAAAAAACCCAGTTGAACCCACTAGCTGATAAGTTGCTGTATGACACTAAAGACCTCTGAAGAATGCAAAGAAAAAGGAGGCCATACATGGTCTAAACATCAAAAGCAAAAATTTTGAACCATAAATGGTCCCGCCGTTGTTTCTCACGGTGGCCTTAATTTTTTGCTGGTGGGTATGGACGCTGCCCTCCCACTTAACGTTGGTAGCCTGAATATAGGCAGTCTGATTCCTGTGCTGTCTCTCATAAGAGCTTTACCCTGTGATGCCCAATGCTATGCCATCAAATTTGATCAGTTTGGGAGCTGGGCAGCAGGAGTCCCCAGAGTCCCCTATTCCCCTTCTTTTTCCCCCTGCGGAATTTCCAGCACGGCTCTGCAAATCCACCTTTGGCTGCAATAAGGGTCTCTGCCAGCCACAGCTCTGATGGATGTATCTGTGGTATTTGTGCTTCATTGGCTGCGTCTCTGGGAGTGCTGGAAGGCCTTTAGTGTCTGCTGGGAAATTATAGGCCGCTAGATTGCTATTTTATACTAAGTGCCAATGCTCTAACAACTGTGCTCTTGGTATTCTTCTGGACCTTCCTCTGGATATTCAGCTTCGCACTTTCTTTTTGTCTCTGTATCAAAACAGGTTTTAACAGAATATGACGGAAAATGTTCATAACAGAAAAGTAGTATTTAGATTTTACTGTAACTTTACTTCTGAGAGGTCTATGGTAAAATATTAACTTCCTATTATTCAGTTAACACTTTTTAGAATTGCAAGAACCATTTTGATGGTTTTTCAAACCATTCTCAAAAAAGCGGGGCAGCTGACAGCCACTACTGCAGGATGCTTCAAATGAAACCATGCTAACTAAAAACTTCTCAGGGCTCCAGAAGTGAAAGTGAGCTTTAAATGGTAGCATTGGATTACACAGGAGACTTCTTTTCCTCTAAAAAACTCATCCTAGTAGTGCCAGGAGACCTTCCTAATGACTATGGATCATTTAAAGATAATGGCACTGAAGGTCCCCAGGACAGTCTTTTGTGTCAACACATCCTTCTTCAGTACCTTTCCAACTGTCGTGCAAATGCTCAAGATGGTCCTGTTATGCACAGATCACTGCTCAGCGGGTAACGGTCTATCGTGATAATGTCACGAAAGGGAAACGTCCAGCCAAGGTTTCAAAAACATCCAGGAATACTGAAAAACTGAACTCCTGATGATATATTTTGTTGGAAAGATGGTGACTGCAAATGCTGTAAATAGTCAGTTTTCTATGTTGAATATTGCAGCCATTTTAAATTAAACATAAAATTGTCTCCAGAGTACAGCTCTGTAAGTCAGTCAGAGAAAAATGGTTCTGCATTTTGGTGCACGATTTAACCTGAAGTATATGTATGTTTATAAATATATATTATGTATGGGTTTTTTTCCTAAAATTTTCAAATCATATGGGGTGTCAGACTGACATATTATGTGTTGTAAGTTGTAAGCTCGAAATAAACTGAAAACAGGTTTTAATGAAAAGATATGAAACAGAGGACCAAACCACTGCCTACATTGGTGGATTTAAAAGGTGCAAATTTAAAACATCTTTCCAAAACTTGTTCTTAAATTATTTCTGAATTAATATACTGTGTCCTTCTTCAAATAATCATAAATTTGTCAGAGTGAATCTTTCTGAGCAGGTCCTCTGAAAGTTAAGAATTTTTCCAGAATTTATAAAAGCTTGGTGAGTGTTACTCATTATCAGTTTGAAGAATTGATTCCAGTGAAAATCCAGTATGTTCTCTCAAAAATGTCTAGCGTATCTGCTTCTCAGCTGAGATCTTAGAAAAAGTCACGATGACACCTTGTACAGAGATGGATTACAACAGGAAATGAAGTGGTCGAAACCCAACGGTTTAAAATTGGTGTCTGTAATTCGACATCTGAATGCGTGTTTGGAGTCGGTGACAGCTGTGTGTTCCTAGCACCTGTGGAAACCAGGCTACCTTACTTATTAAGGATTTAGCGTCAAATCTATTTGACTTTTTCTGATCAATCTGCTATTGATTTTCGCAGGGCTAGGATTTCAGTCTACACGACTAGCGCTAGCCGCTCAAGCCTGATGGTTTTTGGCCCAAAGAACTGAGTGAAAAAGTCTTCCCAGAATCTTCTCCGCTCGGTTATCATACCTACTCCATCTCCTGCATACCAGCTTAATTTCATTTCAGTTTCCAGTTTGATATGCACCGCGGGGATCTCTTTCCCAGGCAAAAGGCAATATGAGGTGAGAAGAAGAGCATGCTGCCAGCACAGGTATAGGCCTGCATAATGGAGCTGTGACACTCTGAAAGAGGCTTTTCATTTTAACAACTTTTCGAGTGGGGAGCAAAAGACATAATGCAGATGGCATAATTGAAGTAGGAGAATGAAACATTAGGCATGCACAGAAGGGATTAGAGAGGAAGACTTTTTGGACTATTTAATTTGGGCTCAGTTGTTATCTAACAGTTTTGTCAGGAGAAAATGTTAAAGCTCCTTGCAAGTCCAGAAAAACTAAGGAATATTATTACCTGCCTAGGAGTATGTAAAACCTTGTAAAACTATCAGACTTGGGAGAATTTATTCTTTATTACGTGATATCATGTTCTACAAAATATCTTTCCTTGCACAGCTCTCACAGGTCCCCTTTCTTCATTTTTATAGACTTGTCAATTCTGGGAATGATCTAATCATGATGAGGATTTAAGGTATGTATGTGCATTGTACTGAATGCTAATAATTCATGAGCTCTTGGTTTCAAAGATCTTCTCTGTGAAGCTCTGCAGTTCAAAAAGGAATGCCTTAACATAAAAAGGATGCTAAGCCCCATATTTAACACCTAATGAAATCATTAAAGAGAGATCAGGCATGATTGCAAATGTTAATTTATCAGATCTCACACATGCCACAAGTATGCTGAGCAAAGAAGGGGAACTTTAAAAACCTATAAGGTCTCATTAACTGATGTAGAAAATATAACGGTGAAGAGATTTCAAAGGCTGGCCATACACTTTCAAGACAAAGGGACCAATTCTGCATATACCTTGCTCAAGGAAAGACCTTCCAAAATCACGGGGAGTTTTGCCAGAGAGAAGACTGCAGGATCTAGTAAAAAATCAGGCACATTCGGAGCATTTCTTCTGGATAAGGAGCCCTGTTGTGTGTTAATGACACAACCGAAAGCACGGCCGTTCCCAGAGAGCGCTCCACGCCTGTGGTATCGGTTACCTACAGGAACTCCAGGAAGAATACATATGAGGATAAGAAATAGTTGCTCTTTATTCCTGTCAGTAGGTTTTGCCTTTGACTCCGCTGATCAATATCAGCCGTGCATTGGTTACTATGGGAATGAGGCTTTCCTGCACTCAATAAACCCCAAGTTCCTTTTTTTACAAAGGTGAGCAAAATACTTTTAAAAGAAGGTTTTATCTGCTTTATGCCCTGAGGGACTCCGCAGCCATCACTTTAAAGGTACTTGGACACTTTGAAATGCAGAATATTATGATCTAGCTTTGGGCAAGTAAAGACTTAAAACCATTTGTTTACCCCAGAAATCAATGTCAAATTCATGTAGAAATCTATACGCTCTGTGTGCCTACCCTGTGTATGTGTCGCTGTACTCACGCGTGCGTGCACGTATGTGACTGTATGCGTGTGTGCACGTGAGTGTGTTTGTGTCTATATGTGCTCTACATCAGCAGATCCATGGAGATACAAACCTTAACGTGGATTACCTTTAAGGCTTGAAAACAAGATACAGAGACAAAAAATATCTAACAATACATCAGACTCAGCGCCTCGGCTGAGCTAATTAATCCACCTTACAATGATCTGAGCATTTCTGATTATAATACTGGGATAAGAAATAACCTACTTTCCACTTTTATTTAAGATAATATGTTGTTTGATTATTAAATATTTAGCAATGCATTAATACATATTTCTGGTGGCATATAGTGCCAAGCATATGTGAAATAATATGTACGGTATTTCCTGAATGGAATTAATTTAAACAGAAACTATGATGGACGTGATCTTGGGCTCCTGCAACATCAGTTCGGTGATGTAATCTCTTCAGAGACTTTCCAGGTGAAGCAGAAGAGTGGTAGCAAACTGCCACATAAAATCCTGCCCATTATAACCAATCTGCCAGATGTCTATTCTTAGGACCTATAGCTAATTGCCTTGAAGGATGTTAAGAAATAGTGAATTAATCCTTTTTTACCCTTTTTGTTCATTTATGTTTTACATGTTTTTTTCTCGTGCTAGAAATAAAAATAACGAAAGGTAATTATGATGATTTTCTCAACTTAGAAGGAACTATAAAGGACGGGAAGTTACTGCAGAAAACTATCTGGATACCTTCTAGACCACTTTATGGCCCAAAGAGATTTACAGAGTACATAAATAGCAAATTAATGAAGAGTGTCTAGTCAAAGCAGAGTCTGGGAAAGAGTTCCCTCATGGGCAACGGAAACATTTTCAAGATCCCTCATCTCTGTAATGACCTCCCCCCAACTTGAAGCATCTGCTTTTAGACTACGCACAGGCTCTGCATTCACTGGATTTCTTCAGTGCTCCTCAATGATGATCCCAGCTGCAGTGAGCTCCTCTTTTATCAACACCAACCGCCCACCAGAAGCTCGAGGCTTGTCACGATATCTCTCCAACCCTACACACAGCTGAATAACAGCCTAAAAGGACAAGAGCCCGCTGTCTTTTTTAAGTCATTGTTGGGAGAAAAAAAAAAAAGTTAAATATGCATTTGTGGATCTTATAATAAAAAACCTGCATAGGCTCTGTGAAGTTTCCCATGGCCTCTCATGACAGCTACACACCAATGGCCAGGACTCAAACCTCACACCAAAGGAGCACAAGGGAAAGAGCCTTTTCCTGAGAACTGGCAGACAATTTCAGAGGAGTATGTAACTGTAATATTCGGCAATCCCAGAAAATCATGTCGAAACTTAGTCCTTTGATGTAAAATCTGGCAATTAAACCACAGAAACACAAACCCACGAGAAGGAAACACGTATGGTCGCTTTCCTCTGCAGTTTTGAGATGCAAAAAGAGATTGTTAAGTGTAATTTCTTGATACCGTAAAAGCTTCTGTTAGTTTCAGATTTTGAATTCTTTAAAAGACTTAAAAGGACATCTTTCTTGAGGATAGAAAAAATAAAATAAAAAAACCCAAACTAGAGATGTTCTAACGAAGTTCAGAACTGAAGTTGTAAAAGAGTTTATGCAAAACCAACTTACAGAGGACGCTCACTTTTGTTTCACAGTTTGCCAAACTAATGGGACCAAAATGAGTGCTTAATCAAAGTCAATATTGGCCTGCTGACTCTCAAGAAACGATCTAAAAGTGCTTTGGGGGCTCTTTCTATGTTCATTATCTTTTCCTGTGTCACTTGGTGTCTCTAATGATAGACGAAGAAACACTTAAAATGTCTCTACTCAATTCTCTTCACTACTGAAATCTCAAATTAAATACTTATCAAGAAAAAAAATCATATTTAGAATGAGATCGTGACACAAGGATGTTCTGAAAAACAGCCTAGGATAATTCAACAGCCCCACTGGATCTTGCATTTAGAGCAGTCTGAAGTATTCTGAAGTATTCAAGTGACTCAGCAACTCAGTGGTGGGTAATTTACAACTCGCTCCTCATTGCGCGCTGAACAGTTAGCTTGCAAACTAAAGTGTTTCTGTATCAACCTTTGCTGAATGCAAATGCAGCGTGCCCAGCTCAAGCAGCCAATTTCAAAACTAGAATTTTAAAACTAAGGGCAAAACATTGAAATGCTTGTTCTCTTTTGGCTGATTGAAGGTAACTCCATTTAACTGGTTGGAATGATCCAAGATTAAGGTATTGCTCAAAGCATGAAGGGTCAACCGGCAGCTTCATTTATGGAGTAGAAGATGAACAACATATAGTGAAAAGCATCATGATTTTTTAAGAGTGAAAATGTCAGATTAAAAAAAATCTTACCTCTATACAGAACAGAAATACATATCTTGGAGAAAAAAAATCTAATATATGTTAAAGCTGAAAAGTATTCCCAGAATAAAGTTGCAAAAAATAATATTACCCAGTAACCATTTAATTGTATGAGTGTCCACCATGGAGAACCAACAAGCACAAAGTCTGATTCTCTTGTGTCAAAAAAAAGCAGTTCTTTAGTGCTCTGCTACTTGTATTGGACCTGATTTTAAGGGGCTGACTCAAGAAATTAAATACTTCTTTGAGTATGGCAATGGGTAAGAGAATCTTGTCCTACATCTAAAACGCAAAAGAATTACTCTGGAAATAGGTATTATTTTTGCATTTACCAGTCTTATATTAAAAAACTATCTATTTTTAAAAGGAGATGAATGAAATTCTATATGCAATGAATGCCCAAGAAGCAGCTTTATTTCTGCAAGGAAAAATAAAGTTCAGATTTTATCCTAAGAATTTAAGGCTAGGTGATATCATACATAGGTCAACAGGAGGCTTACCAGGCTAAGAACTTATGGATTTGAACCTAAAGTGTCATCTCATGCTAATGCAGTATAGTTTGGTTTTGAAGCAAAATGTGTATGTAATTACTTTTAATTTGATTATAAATTTTCCTTCTTGAAGTAAAACACTAAACCTTAGCTGCACTAGAAAGACATGCAGCATAAAAAACTGGCCACATACATACTTAATATAGGGAGCATAAAAATACTAATTAAGATAAAACATTATACCAGAGTACCTACAATAAACACAAATTAATAAACCAATCAGAAATGTGAGCACCTTCAGGAAAATTGTAACATGCATCATATAATATCATGGAGATAAGTAAGGATTGTCTAATGTGAATTTTTTTTAATGGACCAGATAATTTGGGGCATAACTGGGGAAAGTCTCCATAAAGACCGCAGCCTGTAAAAATGCATATATAATTTGTAAGAAGTGGTATTCTCCCATACAGAGGGGGCATGGACTCGGCAACTTTTGGGCTCCAAGTCCTTCCAGAAGGGGATGCAGAAGAATATGTTTTGTTGGCAACAGCTGGCAATAGTCCAAATGATAATATGAAACAGGAATTCATATCCATCTCTAGAGAGACAGTAGGAAGCAATATTTTTAAAAATTAGCTAAAGTAGTTTTTCTCCATCTAAAAATGTCATAGCATTTGAAATATACTACCTCAATGACTGCTCCATGCTTAGTAAGTGCTGTTCAAACAGAATAAGCTGCCTCACACAAATACTTTTTGATGGCATAAAGAGCACGTTCATAGGGAACTTAGGTGTGTTTCACGCCACAGTGACCAACCAAGGTTTTGCAAGTGACCAACCAAGGTTTTGCAAGTTAGGAACTGCTGGAACAAATGCGAAGTTAGATATTCTGGCTTTAACCATCAGGAGAGTCTGAAGCAGCTGATGCGGTAAAGCTCACGTCCAAAACAGATTTATGTTTATTTTATCCTGTTTATGTGTTCTAAATGAATACTGACTTTACCTATAAATGCTGAAATTCAGATGTTTTCAGTTTTAATGCCTATTAGGATATGTTTAAAGGGACTTCAAAGTAAATTACTCACATGTAGAGAAGCTTATAGGAATTCAGAACTTATACTACTTTCTTCAACAAGATGCCTCATCCTTATAACCTGAGGGTTTTTTCAGCTCCTAGTTTGATGGTGGAGGTTATTCTTTCTCTCTCAAATGTCTTTAAAAAGCATTATTTAACTGAACATCCTTCAGCAATGGGAAGACCACCATGCCATTGTTCAGACCCAAATTCAGAGAAGCTGAAAAATAGACTGTCCATCTTATGTGTAGTTAAAATCTAGATTTCTGAAAAAGATAAAGAAAAAAAAACCTAAATGGAAGGTCAAAGGACATTCTCTAAGACTATATCCACTGTTTGTTCATGAGACTTTCAATCACTCATCCTTTCCAGTAGCATAAAAGCTCAAACAGGCATTATGACAATTTTACCCCCAAACTGTTTAGGAGAGTTATGAGAGTGAACGTATGGGACATATGGGTCTTTGTTAGTTCAGCTCCCTGCGTTCAGGAGTTTCTCTGACAGGTACAGTGTAATTAGAGAATAAGAATGCCCTTGTTTCATGCTGTTTCCGCTTGCATTCTCACAGTATAAGGTACCAAGAAAGTAAAATAATTTTTTAAAATGGTGAGTAGTTAAACTGTGGAGTCACTAGGATGTAGTAGAAGCCAAAAGTTTTATAGTTTCAAAAAACAACTTGGAAAACTCAGTGAAGAACAGTCCATCGGAGAGCATTAAACATAATGATATGAACAGACCCTCTAGCTCAAGGGTGTGTGGGGGATTCCTCTGGGAACTGTCCCCAGATGCCTTGCCCAAAGTCAGACCTTTCCTGCAAGCAACTCTCACTTGTCACAGGTAGAGACAAAAGCCAGAGCTAAATGGCCTGACCCAGCATGGCCTTACTTCTGTGAGGAACAAATTATGATTGATTTCCATCCAGTTTTGACTGTCTGAATTGCTTCTGAAAAGTCTTAACACTTCTTCTGTCTTCTCTATTTTCTTAAGCAGAGGGAAAATAGTTGTTATTTCTTTCCTTTCCTTTTAACAGCTTCACTCTTTGGTCAATTTTAGCCAAATCAGAATCAAAAAACATCTAAAAACATCTATACTATTATGTTTCATAAAAATAGGCCAAGAGCAGAGGAGGCATTATATCCCAACTGAGGGAAAAGCTACCGGGAGAGCATAACCCTGATAAGCATCATAGAAAACAACTGGGAGCGCAAACTCAGATCACAAACCTATAGAAAAAGTATTGGTTTCACAGCACGGAGAATTACTTGTTCTTCACTCTTGGTATGGTCCAAGTTCCCTTTTAATCAACGACTGCACCTCCCATTGCATTCAGTGAGAGATGACCCAGCACATAAAGGACGGTACATCTGGTTTTCTGGATGTTTTCAACACTTACAAAACATCTATATGAACTGTTTGCCATGGTTTTCTTTGAAATTATTGTCTCATAATTTTCATTTTTTAAACTTTAATTTTCATCTTTCAAAAGAAATAGTTTGTTCACTCACTAAATTCTAAACCAAAGAATGTGTCCTCCAGATGTGGAGGATTAGACCTTAAATTAGAAAAATGGCAAATATGCACTACATCCAAAAAGTGTTTGTGATTTCAGTGAGTAAATTATACAGAATATAGCTTTGTGGAAAAATTAGCACTAACAATATACAGAGTATTTAACCTTCTGCTTCAGAATTCCTGGTGTTTAGATACAGTTACAGGTCATCTAGAACCACAGAGTGAGCAAGGACAGTAATTTAGTCTAAATATTGGGATCTGGGACCTCTTATCTTTGACCTATGCTTGGATACTGGGACAACTCTTTGTCTCTCTATAATCCCTTGTCATTTACCAACTGAGCAAAGGATAGAAAACCTGCAAGCAAATTTGTAGAGTTGGATATCTGAAAGAATAAACAATCTGGTAGTTGTACTCTGAAGACTGTTTCTTCTGAGTGTCTAATACCTGCGGCTCCACAGATCCCTAGCACATGTTGTTCTGGCCAATACTGTATATTGCTGGAAATAACTGAGATGATAAACATCAAAGCATATTGAGCCACTTTAAAAATCAGTTTCCAGTCTGGAATCACACCATGGCTGGAGAATCTATATCCACAAGTAGTCATATGAGTGTTAGAAGAGACAATATTTTGGATGCTTATCTGAATCCACGGCTCTTTGATCTGAAAATCTTGCCAGGTGGCTTTCAGGATAGCAGTCTCACGCTGAATGGCTCTCTCTTAGATACTAAGACAGTTAAATGAATATACAAAGAAGAAAAGAATAAAGATGGTTGACTGAAGGAAAAATGTAACAAGAATGTGAAGAGGTTTTTTGGTTTTTTTTCTAGAATAACAAAAAAGAGAAATTAAATAGCCTTGTTGTCTAAAGAAAATGCAAACAGTTACTAAAGAAATTCTTGCAAGCAGTTCTCAGCTCTGTTCATCAGGACAACCCATGAAAGCTAAGAAGCAGTCAAACTTGTTCGGAACCCATCTTGGCCAATATACTGGGAAGAGTAGAGAGAAATCCAGAAAAAGAAGCGATAAATGCAGGCAGACATTAAAAATGCCTGTTAGAAGCTATTTTCGGATTGTTTTCTTTATGCTTCTCAAAGGAATTGACTTACACACAGTCCAGTTGCAGCTGCCCAGTGGCTGGAGGTTCACTTGGTCGATTAGAAAACATGATATTATGAGAAAAAATAATCCCTGTTGGCAGCCCTGGAGCTGAGGACAAGCATATTTTGCTTCAAAACACCCTATTGCGCATTAACCAGATGCCGTGTCTATGTGCGACCTTGGCCATAGCAAGCCCCCCGGCATGTGCCCTGTTGAGTGTCCTGTGTGGACGGCGAGCGACTCTCATTCAGCTCAGGCTGGCAAACAGGACCCTTTGCACCACTCTGTGCCCACTCAGTTTAAACATGATTCATGTTTATGTTGTTTCCAAGGTTTCCATGGCTAATATGTGTCCACGTAACCGTTTTGGTTTTTTAATAATGACTTGGATCTTCCACCTAAAAACCCATCTCAATCTGTGCATTTCCATTAAAATGTATTTTTTAGTTATTTTTTTGAAAAAGAAAAAAAAAAAGAAGAAAAGATTGACATGGAAGTGAGTGCTGGTCAGCTGTTCTTGGTGGGGTTATTTTTACAGTGACTCAGTAGAGCACTGGACGAAATGTCTCATCTGCGTTCCAGCGGCTCTCTGATGGACATGGGTGTATTTGATGTTTGTAGGTGCTAGCGTTTGTTTGCAAAAGGAATTTAAACAAAACAAAACTAGTTTTCCCCAATACCCCATCCAAAGAACACTAACGAGCGTCACCGAGACCTTCAGGCATTCCTTCCATGTGTAATTGCTCAAAAAGATAAAGTCTCTCCGGAATTAGAAGGGCTCCAGAAGACAGATTCACTGGAAGGCTTCTGTAATGCTGTTTATTTAGGATGTGTGAGGACATGTTACGATAGCTCATTTCGGCTTGCTTGGTTATCACACACACGAAGGCCCGCACTGACAAATTTGCTTTGCATCTGTGACTCTGCGGAGCTCTGTGCTGCTGCATCCAGAGAGTTTCCAGGATCTGAGCTGGTTTGGTTTGTTCCACGACACACCAAGCTACTAGACATAGACCAGAATTTAACCGTGCTAAAACTGAACTCCTGATGGTTTCTAGAGCAGGTGTTATACAACTAGTACTCAGAGGAATTAGTCTCATTCCTCACCATTAGAAATGGAAAGCTTCCCACTGAACCAAAGGGGCTTAGGGCAGAAATTAGAAAATTTTAAGTAATTGTGGTTAATAAACCCCACGTCGTTGTCTGTTCCATATACTATGAAGCTTCAGCTGTCAAAGGAAGCTGCTGCCACCCATCCTGGGGTGGCCCACGGGCTACCTCCCAGTGCACACGTCTGAAGCACAAGCCACGAGCTGAAGGCAGCTCCATTTTCATGATGTTGAAACAAAGTGGGATGCGGGGATTGCACGCGCACCAATGTTTTGTCGCTTTCCCAGGCTCAAGCAGCTAGAGTAGTTGAACACATCATTCTTTCCCTTGTCTGAGAAACATTTACTGCTTGTTACAAAAGGTTTAGGGATGGCATACTGTGTAATAGCTTAGATGACTGAAAACAAATTTAAATATAAGAAATGTGCTGGCTTATTTTTTGCATGTTGTAAATACTCTTAGAAACAGCATGGGGCCTTATTAAGTTTGAACCTCAGGTCTTTCAACTTCCTCGAGAAAAGAGAACAAATGGTAAAAGCATGAGGAAATAAGTAACCTCTGTGATTTCCCACTTCAGTTCAAGCCCAGATATTTTTGTCAGTTGTTAATTACAGTTATATTTCTTTAACACCTTTAAAAAAGAAACAGCAAGCAAAAGGTTTCAAAGAGAGAGGCTGCACCAGCTCAGAAAAGTTCTGATTTCTCCAAACATGTGGTAACCCACTGGGCAAGGAAGATCTGTGCTTCCTGCAGACCCCATTGCCAGTTCTTCACAACTGAGAACTTTTGATTACTTTCCAAACTCGTATTGAAATCAACTGGGTTAGTCACTTTAAAAAGAGACCCCTTTGTGCTGCTCTGTAACCCTTCAGTCTTTTGTCGGGTTTTGTTTTTTACATACTTTATTGCTAGATACCGAACTGTATAAATATCTACCCAAATGCTAGCAGAAAAGCTGTAGTAGGACAACAAAGAGGCAAATGTTATTTATTTATTTTTTTACTACCATTCCAGCACAATGATGTTGCCATTGCAACAGTTGTTTTCCGTATTTGGAAGAGGAAATAGATAAACCCCCTAAGAATCTAAAATGCATTATGCTTGGGAACTATGTTCAGAGGCTTATTTGGGTGGGGTTTTTTTAGGCAAGGGTTGGAATGTGATTATTTTTACATAGGACCATAAGTACTGCTCTGAAAAAGGCAGATGACCTGCCTTTCTATTTTTCAGCCTAGACTAATCTAGCCGTTCACTTCAAAAATAGGAACCTCAAAAGTGCTTAGGCTTTTGCCAGTGAAATCCCCTTCAAGGTGGAGTCAGCCTGCAACTGGCGGTAGGTAGCTCAGCCCTGCAAAGCTCTTGGCATGTTCTGCCGGCTGCTTCAGATGGCTCCCCATTTAGCGCAGTGCCTAATTGCAGAGCCCGGTATCTCCTCGCCCAGCTGAGACCCCCTTGCCGGGGCTACGCCTGAGCCGCTCCCCAAGGATCGCACAGCAGAGCAGCCGCTGAGTGCAAGAAGTCCGTGTCTGACCGAAATGTCCGTGTGCAACCAAGGGGACTCCCCGGTAACCCTGCAAGGGTGATGGATGAGCAAAGTTTGGTGTTTAATGGGAGCCATCAGGCACCTGTGCTACTCTGGAGCTGCTGCACTGTGCTGTGATACGATGCGGGGCTGAACCCAGCTGCTAGAGCCCAGCTGGGTCTTCCTTTTGCACAATCTATTGTATCACTTTTTTATCAAATTATGCTCCTTTCGCTTGATATTTTTCTTCAGGTAAGCATATTTAAAAGAAAAACCTATGACTGCTGCCACCATGAACTATTTACAGTGTACCCACACAGTATTTTGCAATGAACAACGACCCACTCTGCTTACTGGGTGATTCGGGAGTCACAAAGCTGTGAGTAGAGACAGCAGTGGTGAGCCCAAATTAATATATATATACTACCTCAGAAAGTGCCTCATTAACATCTACATGCAAAAGGCTGCATAGCCCCACTGACATCTCTTCGTAGCCTACAGGTTTCAACAACCACAGCTGAAAAATCAAGAAAAGGATAGACTGTGATAATCCTGTACCCAGAAAAATCTCAGTCCCACTGCTGAATTTCTAAGATACCAGATTATTTGCCATTCATTCTGCCAAATGTATGTAAATCCTTTGGTGGCTCAGTGTACTTGGGGGACTTTGTGGGGACAGGTTTGAGGCTTCACATCCTGAGGCTCTGCTGGAGGTTAGGTTTTACAGGATCCTTGCAATAATGATGGGGAGCATTGCTATCATTTAAATATTGAGCAGTGAAATATGTTCTTCTCAGTTTAGTTGCATAATTCTGGTGGCTTTAGTTGTGCCTTTTTCACATAAAGTGAAAGTTTTATTTTGTTCCTGAGGAAAAGCAGTGAGCAAAGGAGCACTGGAGATGGTCAAATACCGAGAAATAGGTCTGGGAACATATTCAGTCATGAATAAACAACCGATAAGATGATTCACTGCTATGCACAGGTGCTTAACATTTGCTGTGTGGGAACACAGGGTGATGACTAGGTTGTTCATCATGCCACTGTGTCTTAATACAGAAAACTTTCCTGGCTTTCTGTCGAGACTGTGTTATCCCCTAATTTTTCATGATGTGCCATCTTATATTGGAAACTATCAGTTACCCAATAAATGAGTAAGCAAAACCAACTGCCTATGAGCAATAATGTGTCCTTAAGGATGACCCACAAATCCCAAAAACTCTCATCAGAAAACTAACGTTTTTGGGGAACGCTTATAGGTCACATGGACGGGCAGCTTTTCATCCGGTTCGTAAGGAGAAGAAAGCCAGCACGTGGGGAGCCTGGGTATTCCTAAAAACAATGCCGGCTGACGGGGGAGGCTCACTGCAGTGGGCTGTGGTGTTGCATACTGGCAAACCACAGCAAATATTACACTGGTAAGGGTTAAGGTATGGCCACAAGTGCTTAAAACAGAGCAGGGAAAGGGCTTCTGAGAGCCTAGGAAGGTTGCATCTCCCACCATTACATTAGAGGATGGCAGCCCCCACTGCCCGCTGCATCACCTGGGATTTAAAGTCACCGACGCTGTCCCTAAAACTGCCTTCATTCCTCTGCAGAAGGGTCCCATTGCCCCTTGTCTAAGCAGAGCTGAAGGTGTCCCGGTTTCGGCGCGCCCCGCGCATCGCACAGCCTGCTGCCTCCTGCCTCCGAGCGCGCAGCCGGCTCCTCCGCACGGAGCTGCCACGCTGCCGCTCGCTCCAGCTTTGTGCCTCCAGCTCTGCCTCTCCACTCATGTGTCCACTCTCCCAGACGGACAGTCCTGGAGACAGAGCTCGCTTTTAGTTCAAAACCAGGTAGACAACTCAGTCCTTTAAAAAAAAAAAAAAAAATCTCATATGCCACTCATGGACATATACGAAATCTAATGATGGGATAACTATTTATAGTTTAGTGGTCTAGGGGCCAAATCCTGCTCTCAGTTACACTGTTTAGGCTTGAGAATAAATCAGCTGAAGTCCGTGTGACTCAGAGCAGAATTTGACTCTAAATATTTTAGCTGTAGCATGAGTTTGTTGTCTACATGACTGAATCGCCTTAAGAAAATCAGTGCCTCCTCTTTGCCTTTGCCAGTGGGGCCGCGGTGATCCTTGTGTTTATTTAAGGCAAGCGGCGTTCATGCCTCACCTCCCGCATCTGCACGTCGTGCCACTCACCTTTCCTTTCGTGTTGGGTGCTTTGCATGTAGGAGCATTTAACTCTTTAGCAATTAGTGCCAGGATTCAAATCTCATGTTTTATTTCTCTGGATTTCCCAATCTCTTGGGGGCTAATTATAAATGTTCTCCGAGAGCACCGCGTCAGTTGCTGGGGAGTCTACACGTACATGAGAGACGCAAAGCAGGGCAACTTCATCAAATGCTCTAACTGCGACTAGAGACAGCTTAATGGCAACAAATATATTTGGTTGTCCTTCACAAAGACCTTTCCCCCAGCTGCTTACATATACGTGTTTATCTCTGATTTTGCACTGTCAGGAAACAGGTGCTTTTCTATTAATAGATATGATGCAGCAAGGCAAGAAGAAGGTGCAGTACTATATGAAAACAGGTGGTCTACAGTTGAACAGTTTATAAACAATAACTAATCACTCAAGACCTGTAGCAGTTTCTAATGAGGACTATAATTACAAGCCAGGTGGCTGTAGTTAGAGGAATACATTGTTTTTAAACAGGTTACTTGACTCAACAGCAGTTTTACGGGAGGCAGGATTGTCTACAACATATGTTCCCTCTGCCTCCCGTTTTCTTTTTTTCTCTCTCTCCCTGCGTGTGTACGTAGGGATGCCTAACGCCTTCCAGTATGAAACCCTGTTTTCTGTCACTTATGATTCCATAGACTTGTAATTGCTCTGGCTGAGTCCTGAGTGCTTATGTCAGGGCTAATTTTTGGAAGAATCCAGCATAAACAATTTAGCTATTTTTCAGATTGATGGTAGGGAAAATAAGGGCGCTTTTTTTTTTCATGTTAGAACATTAAAGTGGTGATAGGACTGTTACTGTGTCAGGCATAGAACAGAGTTAGACAGAAGCTGAAAAGTAGTGAAGGACGACATGCCCAAAGCCTGCTACTTTATTATTCATTTTAATTGGTCTAATAATAATAATTCCTTTTCCTAAAATCTTTGCTTATGCTAAAGAATGGTTTTAATTATTTTTTGAAAAGCCCTGGTGCCCCCCTACTTTGACTTGAGATGTTGGATCCTCCAGGGACAGCATTCGCAATGCCAAAGACTTGCGCTGTTTTACTGTTCCCCTGAAAATTCATCCGAACATGGCCAAGTCGTAGGCCTCCAAACACGCGCAGAATTTGCAACGAGATTCACAAGTAGGGAGCATGGTTCATTCACCTCTGGGCTGTACATGCTGCCACAGTCAGTGCCGTTGCCGAGGGCCTCTGGAACAACCTCGTGCTCGGGCTGCGGAGGCTGAGCTGTGCTATGGGACATACTGCCCTGCTCGGGGAGGGATGGGGAGATGGGAAAAAAAGAGGAGCTAGTAGTGATCTAGTGAAGCATTTGAGGAACTGGAAACAAAATGAGAAAGTCAGGGTAGCCATAGGCAGGCAGGAGCAAGACAAGGCAGACAGGAGCAAAGGGTGATGGGGTTTCTAGCCAGCAGGGAATATTTCCCTCCCAATGTCAGCCCAAAAGAGACCATCACGAGGTTATGTCTGCAAAGCCACTACAGCCTTATTCCGAGGTTTAACTTGTCCCAGGTCAGCCTGGGCAGACACTACCGCTCGTTTCTTACTTGCTATCTGTAGACAATCTGCCAGTGCTCCACCAGAAAGCGGGTGTTGGAAGTAGGGAGGAGGCACCGCACGCTGCACAAATGGCATGCCAGAGACCACCTTTCACAGCAATGCTCACACACACAGTGTCTGTGCATCTCTTATTGCAAGCATCTTCATATACCATTGGGGAAGTGTGTGTCTCAGCCCCACCGGTGGCTGGTCCACACAGACAAATACTGCAGCTACTTCATTAACTCAGCTCTGCCACGGCACTAAATTTTCCAGTTCTGCCCAAGGCCTGTGGCCAGTTGAGTACGGTACCACATGACACAACTCCTGAAATTATTCTCACCTCCTGTTTATTTTGTAAAAAAGAAAGGAAATCATACAAAAAAGACTACATTAAGGCTCCAGGCTGATTCACTTATGTCATTCCAGAATCGAGGTTGATTTTGAAGCTTCATTTGAAACAACGGGCTGAACCTAAGCACTTTCTTAAGTGATTTGCTGGATCAGGGCATATGTGTTATGATATGGCAAATCATTACAAGATCACATATTAATTTCCACAGGGCTTTCAGGTCTATGTAATTAACACAGCTTCTAAGTATAGAGTCCCTGCCTCATTTGTGGCAGAGTTTGGAAGGCGTGCAGTCAACGTGTCAGGGAACCACGAGAGGAGTAAAGACTCGCCACCACTTAGGAGACTGAATGACACCCTGGAAAACTGGGTTCTGCCTGTGCAGAATTTGTAAGTGAAGACCAGCAAGTCATTTAGGCCAGTTTCCATGAGAAAGCAGTGTGTATCCTTGTCCCCAAGGACCTTCCTGTGCTGAGATGCTGAGTGCCCCTCACTTTGATCATTTTGAGATCTTTAAAAATCCCAGCTACACTGAAAACATCTTGATTTAGGCACTTAGATTTATGGGAAAGTTTTGATCTTAATCTTTCTATACTTCAACATTTCTGGTCAATAAAACAAGAGAAGTGATGTTTCATCACAAGGATATTGCACAGCAGATTCATAACTTTGTGGAAACAACAGTGACACACTTAATATTTTTATATTCAATAGTGGTTTTGGATAGTGCCATATATTGAAGGATTATTGTGAAAGGAAACACAGGGGAGGACTACATTATTCTCAGTATACCCAACTTACAGTCTATTCAAGCATATTTTCATGTAATATCGATATCTAGTTCCTGCAATGATTGGTGGTTTCTAAAGATATACAGAGGGACAGGTAATGACTATATGATGGCAAAACCATATAAAAATATTTTCCAAGCGTGGAAATATGGTTATAATGGTGGAGAGTTGTTTGGGTTTTTTTAAACACTATAGACTGTTTCTAATCCTTACCCTCTTCCTCACCCTTTCCTAGAGTCGTAACTCCTTTGCTTTGTGCTTTGGGAAATTCACAGTTTTGGTTTGAACTAGTTATAAGAAGCAGGATACAAACATGGCACTTAACAATTTTTGGTTGATGCTGGAAGATGTAGCATCAATTTATAGGCCTGTATTCAGGACTTCAATGAACCTGCCTACAGCAATATGAGTTCTGGTTTTCGGAGAGCTTTTCTGTTTCCTTCTGAGTGCACACAAAGGTCAAAGCCCAGGTTAAATGCCGTATCTTTCTTATAACTTTATTTTAGCCCATTTTGACATGTACTTTGTCCTCAGAGCTACTACTTTACATTTCCTCAGGATGATGACATCGTTTATTGGAAAATACCATAGTCTCAGAAAGGACTTATTTGCCTATTTCCTAAAGTTCCAGGAGTCTTACGTGTGGAGGTTTTCCAGACTCAGACAGGTAAAGCTCTCTTGCTTGAAGTGCGAGACTGAACTAGACAATCGCTAAAGGTCCATCCAACCAACTTCTCTATGATGCCTGTGAAGTCTGGACAATCGGGAATTCTCATAACGATGCAAAGAAAGGAGACTGTCCACCTGTATCTGAGATTCTGTCCCAGTCATTAATTTGTTATTTTTCCCCTCATGCTGATGTACAGTCAGAGATGAGTGTCTCCCAAATTTTCATCTGTGCTCCCTTTCCTGCAATGCATATTTCCACATTTGCATCCATTTGGGGAGTGCTGGAAAATGCTCTTTCTCTATGCATTGCGCATGCAGGAAGGGCAAATTTGCTGCCTCTCGACTTTTGGATGGGGGTTTGAGATGGATTAATTATATATCAAGAGGGACTTGAGCAATAATAAGTGACTTTATGACTGTCTTTACCACTTGGTGGAAAGGTTACATTTAAAAATTGGCTTTACTGTACTGGATTTTAGGTTAAGTTCAAAATGCAGCTTCCGATGTTAGAACTGAAGGGTCATATAAAATTCATTGCAATAGAATATTTATAAGTATCTGGGATATTTGTAGGAAACAAAATAATGGGAGAATCAGAACTCACAGATAGAAGAGGGAATTGTTAAATGGCAAATAAAAACTCCATTTTTCCAGCACTTAACCCTACATCTAATAATAATTATTACAAATCTGAGCAATGATTAAATTTCATTTTGAGCCCTAGTTAAACGTATGTGTATGGAAAATGATTTTTGTGTTAATAACTTCCGTGCTGTTAGCATTCAGAGGAGGATTGATGTGCATTGCACATCACACATCTCAGATTGCCTTCCACGTGCCAGCGAGGTGCAGGTATTCTTGGAGGAGATTTGGGGATTGACATGCCTCACTTCACATGTCTGGGGAGGAGCAAAGTCCTGTTTGTTTACAGCCTCTTCTTTCTAATCACATAATTACACCTTTGAAGGCAGACATCTGACAAAAGCACAGAAAGTGAACAAGGTAAACCTGCAGCAGCTATTGTTCCAGCTATTATCTCATCACCCCTCTTCTCCTGCGAGATACGGGCGGTGGCGTGCAGGCTGCGTGTTTGTGCAAGGCTATCATTTTACCTCGGTGGCGTGTGCCACCACAATAATCTCCCTGAAATACAAAAGTAAACTGGCTGTTGCGGAAACAGAGGGCATTCAAATGGAGGGTAACAGAGCAGACCTAATTAGCTTTAAGTACCTGTAATCCTAGGAGATTTTACCTAATGATAAAAGCCAGGGAAAGTCCCTCAGGTATGAGTAATAAGAGCCCAGCCAGGTTGGCGATGTATCAGGTGTTGTATGTCAGCTCTGCTGAATGCAGCCTATTGATCCAGAAGTTGCCTGTATTTTCTGCCGCAAATTGAATTTAAATTGCTTACATGAAGAAGACATCTGGCAGGTTAAGGTTTACCTGTTTCATATTTCAAAATAATTTTCTCCACCAGCAAATAGGAAAGAGCTCTTTTAGAAAGAAACCAAGCAAAGCTTTTTAAAAGATATAGACACGCTTTTTCGCAATGCCTGAGTTTGAAGGAAAGAGTTGACATCTGAGGAATACATTTCAAATGATTAAAATAATAAAACAACAAAGTTTGCACAGATTAAGCACCTGCACCATGCCTTCACTCCTGCTGAATGAAATACCTGGCTTGCTGGATGAAAGAATATCGTAGCTCTAGCAAAAGGTATAGTCCTCATTTACACAAAAGACTTCCTTTTTTTGGTGATGGTGGTGGTGGGGGGTGTTTGTTGGTGGTTTGGTTTTTGTTTTGTTGTTTGGGTTTTTTTTCCAATTCAGTGCTATTATGGCCAGTGAAGTTACTAGTTTATTAGTACATAGCTACGATTTTTTCTTTTTTTATATAGGCCAGCATTCCTAACTCGTAATCTAACAAATGCAGATCACTTACTGGAGGTTGTTGTGTAGAACAAAATTTTTTTCTGAGTATTTTTTGAGCGGGTTGTCCACCCAGGAGCTTCACATGACCTCCCTCTCCAGCCATAAGGCCCTGACAACCAGAGCGGCTATCATTTTGAAAATGATCCCATCGGGTTACACCTACAGTTTCCCATGTGCTTGAAGTCTTGAGCACTTTTGGTAGTTTGAGTATAAAGACACTAAGACAACCTGGGATCTGTTTGTTTTAGGCCTCTAAATTAAGGGTCCAAATTGAATGAGTATGTTCTACATTGACAAATGAATATAATTTGCATTAATATTAATAAAAACTCCATGTGCAAACAATAAAACCAGTTTTGGTACCGTGAGAATAGGAAGAGAGGGGAGAAAACAAACACCTCCAAAATAACAAAAGGTGTAGGAAATATCTTTCAAAAATGTTATTAAGTACCTACTAACTTTTTTTTTAATGGTTTTTACTTAAACAATTGCTGATAACTACTGGTCTGCTTATACATCAGCCTGTTTCTCTTTCTCATAGGCACCTTAGCTGCTGTTTGGACAAAATCCATGTGATAATGAAGCAAGATGCAGGCTAGACAGCTGCTTTTTTCTCACTCATTTCACTCTGTTATTGGTTAACTTAGTGGAAAAATGTAAATTTTCCAGGGACTTTAGGTTGGAGGTATCCTAGCCAAGGTAGATATGTGCTTGACTTGAGGTCTAATTTAACTCCTGTGTAGTATTGATCGGCTTGGCCCACCAGGGACCCTTAGAGTCTTCCTTTGCCAAAGGTAGACAATGGTATGAAAGTAAAGTGTAATAAATGCCCCTGTCCGGTCCCATGTCGATATACGGCTGCTTTTTTTTTTTCTCCTTTTTTGCTGTTTTGAGTGCATCAGTATTTCACGTTTATTGTAGTGTGATGAAACACCTTTCAAAATGGCCAGAGGGACACTCAGCAGTAAGCATTTAGGCAGTACAAATTGGAGTGAACAGGAGGACAGTTAGCAGGGAATATTTCTGAGGTCAAAGCAAGCTGAATAGGAGCTGAATCAGCTAAAAGCAGAGTTGAGAGCTACAGTACCTACTGCAAAGTAAATATAGATTACATTCCTTTCGACAAATTGATCCACTGGAGGACGATAGGTCTTCCAGAAAAAGAGGTTGCTACAAAAGAATTAAGTATTTTACACTGACATACATACAAAGAACCCTTAAACACAGCAGCCGGAGACGTATCACCAGGATAGTCCATACTTGGTCCTCACATGAATAATTTGCCATGCACTGCAAGATTTAAGAGTCTACAAGTCCGTACATTCCTGTGGATGCTGGCTAGTATTCTGCCCAGTAAGCAAAGCATTAAAATTTAGCTGCTCAACTGAGCAATAATTCTCACTTAGGCAAGTGGACAAATCATAAGATTGCAGAGTAATTCAGGTGGGAAGGAGCCCCAGGAGGTCCCTGGTTGTATCTCCTGCCCCAGCAGGGTCAGCTGTGGGGTCTGACTTGGCTGCTCAGGACTTGATCTATTTGGGTCCTGCAAACCTCCAAGGATGGAGACAGTACAAGTAGCAAAGGTGAAAGGACATCCGGATTGACAAGTCTGTCCTCAACAGTGGTAACTCCAGAGACAACAAACAGAACCTTGGATGTGAAACCATAGCAGTTTGTCCAGAAGAGCTCTCAGGTTTCCTAAGGAAACTACGAAATTCTTGAAAAAGGTGATAGAATGAATGACTTTCTGAAAGCTTATATGTCTCTCCATTGACCCTACTAGTGATCTAGATGATAATCTTTTGGCTCCTGAAAAAAATGTGACTTTTGTATGCATAGTTATTTTTAATCAGTAAAGTACTCAGGGAGAAACACAGAACTGCAATTACCAATAAAGGTGCCATTGTCTAACAGTTGCAACGAATCATTTAAAACCAGATTATATCAGTAGATCAATGTAAATAAATATACATGGCTCCACGAAAACCTCACAGTTGTCTCTTTAACATCACACCACAGAGATACAGGGATCCATATACACAGAAAACTGTGCAGAACTGTGACCTCAGTATGTGAGTGCTCTGTAGGGCAAATAAGAAGATCTATAATTTTAAAATATAAGTTATTATTTCCAAATTAGGAATGAGAGATACATATATGTAAAAATGTTTTGAAACTATTTGTATATATTTGCCTTCTCTTTCCAAAGGTTATTCTAGACTGAGCAAACACTGAAGGCACCAAAGGAGAAGGCTTGAACTCAGGGCTCTTCTCGAAGCCAAAGAGCTCAAGGCACTTCTGCTGGGTCTCTCTGTAAGCACATAGGATTTGCCCTTTTCTCTGTACAGTGGCACACCTGTCTCGAGGCACTACCCAGATACACATCTGGAATAGCACTGTGGAGTTTGATTAAATGGAAACACAGCTGCATTACAGCTGCCCACAATATCTTATAAATGAGATTAATTGTTTACTACAAGAGTGTGCAAGGCTACAAGAGTGGTGGCACCATTGCTGTGATTTTTTTTTTTTTTTTTTTTTTTTCAAAAGAGAGTGTACAAGATAGCGTATTACATGGGGCTAGGATTTCATCAGCACATAGGCAAGCCTAATGGATTTCCACGCTCAGCACTCCTCTGCCAAGAAGCTGACTTTTAATATGGGAAATAGGCCCCTGCTTGGGATGGAGCAGTCCTGATCAACCTCAGGGGTCCAGGCATCGGTGCAACTTTTTTGTCAAAGCAGGAGGTGTTTTGGAGGCATGTCCAGGATGGAGTGTAACATTATAAGGGGCTGGATTTAGCTGGAACCCGTAACTGTTTATTGGAGCTAAACCTACTCGCGCATACTTTTGGCAGTCACTTGCAAAACTGGGCTTGATTATCTGGAAGTGGGAGCAAAATTACCAGAAGAGGAGCGATTAGCTTTATATATAGTTCATTTGTTGTTTGCTATCTATGCTAACCTCCTTACATTTTTCCATTCTGTCCTGAGTAACTAAGTATCCTGAGTTTTCAAGGGTAAGTAACTTTGTGATTACAATACATTTTTCCAGCCTAAAAGCCATCAGTGAAGTGAATGGGGCTACTCTTGTAAGTGCTTAATGCCTGATGTAAGAGTTGCATGATCTAGTCCAGAAGTAACACAGTTACCTCAATTACTGTAGTCCCACAAGGCTATTCACAGCAGTACTTAGGAAACGTTGTAGGCTCAGGCTCTGGTATTATAAACTCCTCAGGGCAGCATGACTGTACACAGGATCTCATCAGTAGTTAGCAAACAAGTCCTCTATGAGACACTAGCCATTTTTTTGTACTAGGTTCTTATTTATTTTTATTTATTTTTTTTTACATCTAGAAATGAGCACAGTGTTATTAAAGCTATGGCAAAGTGCACAGCTTCACCGTATCGCTTTCCTAAAGCAACGCGACACAGCGAGATGCCATGTGTACTTTTGTGCTTTTTTACATTGTTATCAGGGAAAAATATGTCTTGCAATTTCCCAGGGGGCTCCCTGGGACAGTGTCTCAGTGTGAAAGGGCACCATGGGGCTGCCTTGGACAGTTTTCTTTCAATAAGTTTTTTTTTTTCCTATTGTAACCACTCTGCTCTGCTGCTTCACTGATTTCCCAGCTGTTCTTCTTCTGCGGTGTCTGAAGTCGAATGCAGAAAATCTGTAGCCGAACAGCTCAGAAATAAGCAGCCGATCATGGCAAGCATGAGAAAACCATGAATACATCTTTTTCTTTAGACATAATGGTTTGATTCTCTGTTACGTGCTGGGGGCACAATGTGTAGTGTTTGTACCCGTACTTCACAGGCAGAAATAACTCTGCAAGGTACCAACCGGAGGATAATAAGACCTTGAATATCCCATGTCAGAGCTGGCGTAAGGACTGCAAAAGATGCAGGGTTCCCAGCACAGAAACTTATTTTATTTTATTGTTACTTATATCCCCGTGCAAAGCTATGAGGGTCTCCCAGGTATAATTTAGGCTAGACCTAGGTAGAAGGAGTTAATTGTCCCGGCAGCACTGAGCTTTCCCTGACAGTGGACGACTATCACTCTGTTACACAAGGGAATGACAAGATTGAAGGCCCTTCCAATTGTTTATCTTTTTCTATCTAATGCCCCAGAAGGCATTATTTCTTGTATGACTTCACATGGGGAAAAACCAAGCAAACGAACAAACAATGCTTTTCTAATGACAGTTGATAGTATATCTACAATGCACTTTTGCTCGGTTAAAAAGTCTTTTTTTTAATATAGTATAAAAATACATGCACGTGATAAAAGAAATTCTGCAGGAACGGGCAATATGTTTTGAAAGTTAAAGTAGAATCGTGGACAAAATAGGATTGAAAGGATCTAGAAAGGTCATTTTTCCCAAGGCACAGGACTGCCTGCTCTTCCTGAGAAGTTTGTCTAGCCCATTATAGGTAGTTTTCTTTCAAATGATACCAGTAAACCCACAGATTTGATATCAATAAAATTCTTTGCTAACCTACGGTTCATCATTTTTATTCTGGAAGAGGAGGAGGGGTAGCAAGAGGAACAACATTTGAAAAAATAAAAGCATAATGTATGACTACTTCCATAATCAATCCTTCTGATTTCTTCATTTGAAATATTTTAAACGTAAAACATCATTCAAATACGTTTGTAAAAAATAATGTGAAAAATATATTCATAACTGAAGTTTGTGGTGAACAACTTATTCAAAGTGAAACAGGGGTTTATTTCATGAAACTGCTTTCAGAAAAATACATATTTACTTGGTTCAATGTTCTAATTATTCTTTTTTACAAGACAGACTAAAAAATCCAGCAGCTTTTCATCTGACTCCATTTCAATCAGTTTTATTTTAATTTTATTTAATTAAGTGAATGTAGCAAACTATGTCTACTTCACCCTCTCTGATAGGAGTATCGTAGACAATGTACTTCTTAAAGAGACGTGTAAAGTTATTATTTCACTCTATGTAATCATGTTTTGGTGTATGCGATCCATCAAATCTCTAACCAAATTGATGTTATTGAACTTAACATTATTTTTTACAGTTTTTTAATATTATCTTGAATTTTTTTAACTTATTTTGAGCATTATAATTTCCAGGTGCACTTCACATTTTGCACACATGCTTTCTCCGTGCAAGAAAATCTATATCCTTTTTATGCATCCCTAATGATGACAGGTATTGCCTACACATCTACTGATATGAACTTTATATACCATCTGGTTAAAACCTAACTGTTTTGATTCACATGCATAAGAAAGCTTCACAGACAGGTCTGCCACAGCTCTCCTTACCAGGTGTGACTGCTAAGGCCCACCCTACAGACTAATCTACTGAGGCTTAAAGAAGTTAGACAACATCCCTGAAGGCTCCAGCATGCAGAATCCGAGCAACACAGCTTGCTCGTACTACCCTACAAGAACCCAAACCCATCGTTCCCATAAAAAACAATGAAAACAAGGAATCACCACTTTTTGAGAAGTTTAGAAACACAATTTCAGTATTTCCCAGCATGTACCTAAGCACAACCGTTGTTTCTGTCTCCATTTTTATCACTCTAGGCAATGGAAACTGTAGTTTCTATATTTAATGTATTGAAACTGCCTGGTCTCCAAGGTAGCAAGGGTATCTATATACACTAGTAGAATACATTTCAGGCTCAATCACTTTGGAAGCCTGGATAATAGAGGAGCACTTGTACTTTGGATAACAAAGTTATTTCCTTTAACATCAACAAGCTGCTCAGCTAGTAACTGCATCAGGCATTGATTTTGTTAGCCTGTTTGTAGGCACTGTAGGGGCCTTTTTAACCGATAAAACTAAAAAATTTGCAGATTGTTCTTCACATGCATTATTTCACAGAGCAGAGCTGACAGGAGGAGCTATATTAATTTCAGCATTGCTCTTTTGAATGTCAGTGGAACATCTGTAGGATCAGCCCTGGATCTGTCAACTGCAACCTCCCTGTTTTAAGATAGATTGAAGCCTGAACTTGCATCTCCAGCCAAATTTTATACCTGGTTCCTATTGGGACTGTAAATGTGCATTCACTTCCCAGACTTGCAGCTCAGATCCCATCGGCTTGAACACGCAACTGGATTCAGATGTGGGCTTCCTCCTGCTATACTCGTCTATGTATTTCAACGGGCCAAAAATCTGCCTATTTACCCATTTGTCATTACCAAGTGCTAAATTAAAAATATCATAAGCTACTAGTTATATATTCCCTGGCCATCTTTTTCTTTTTCTTGTAAGAAATGCTTGATCTACATTTTTTCCTTACATCATGTGTTCTCTCTGAGTAGCAGCAGTACCGCAGTGCCCAGCACATCCCTCCTCCCACCCCTCACCATCTAACTCCTATTATCGGTAATGGGAACTAGGCATGTACATGAAAATGAAAGCAGATCCCTTAGTGTAAACTTTTTGACAGAAGTGTTCGTAACAACTTTTCAAAAAAACCATGTCTCGTTTATTTTCCCCTTTCTTCCTCCCAGCTTTATGTCAGTCATCAATCGAACAGGAGACAACTCATTTCATTTCTGTGACACACAATGATGGACTTGTGTTACAACCCTGACTTATTTTGAGAACTTCAATTTCTCAAGCTGAAAGCCTGAATGTCCCATGCTTGGAAGGGCTATTGATCTGATGTAGATGGACAGCTCAAGAGGAACTGATACATTCCTTACAGCAATTTTTTTCTGACCACTACATAATGTAGACTTTCTGGTTGTTTGTTGACATCCAAAAACTTTGATTCTGTGATTTAACTGATACTCTTTTGCTGTTTCTACTCAATATTTCCCTGTACTATTTGATGTAGGAGTTATTTATTATCTACTACCTGGAATGGAAAAGCTGGTTCACTGTGATAAAATATACGAATTCATAAGGCGGCAGGAACCTATAAATGCACATCACAATAGTACAACTGCAAATGTGGGCCACTTCCAGATCCTAATCCTTCCCGGTGCCTTTCAGGAAATATAATGTCACCAGGAAATGGGTTTGGATACCCACTCCCTGCCTCAGACAGGAGAGACCAGCCATTGCAAGCAGCACAGACCACCTTGCGTTCGAGCACAGACGGAATAAAAGCTCACACCGCAATTTAATCAAGGAGGCTAATTTTGCTTCAAAGCAGGATAAATACCAGATATCTGTGTCTCCTCCTTTCAGGGTTTTCCCCTGCCTTGCCTCGGCTTCCCCGTGCTGCTTCTGCGTGGACAGCAGGTACCTGTCAAGCGTGGGGACGTCACCGAGATGGCAGAGCCCCGGCACCGCGCCGGCAGGAATAGCCTCTTGGCTGTCTGCAGATCACAGGAAACAATTCATTCCACTCTTAATGATTTATGTAATTTCTTTGGACTCACTCCTGGCTTATGAAATTTTCTGCTTTTTCTATTATAGTGTAGAGAACCAAACGAGAGTTGTTCAAAAACTGGGGGGCAGCTCCTCAGCCGAGGTCTATGTGACAGAATTAACGTACATTAATACCAGCCCAGAATCAGTCCCCGAGTTTCGTTATCAACCTTGTCTTTAAAGGAGGGCCTCCTCCTACAGGACTAATTTAGAGCAATGAAAATTAAACTGCATCTCATCTAATAGTCAAAAAGATCTGCAGAAATTGTCCTCGTTTAAATACCAATTCAACTCTTTTCTGTCACAGCAGGCTAGTGTATCCATTTTTTTCTTCTAAAAGCCAAATACTATTCAAACAAAACAGTCACTTCCATGTTAATTATACGAAAGAAAAAAAAAAAGGAAAAAAAAAGGAAAAAAGGAAAGAAAAAAGCGACGTGAGAAAAAACCAAAAAGGATATTAAAGCATTTTATGAGAACCTAGATTGTGCAACAAAAGCACGATGTGGTCTTAGACCTTTACTTTGTGTACAGAGCCAGACTTTATTCTTTGATTTGGTGCATAGGATCACAGTTTATTATGATTATAATGGTTACAATTTTGTTGACATTTGAAAGAAATAAGGAAGGAATAAGGAATAGAGGTAAACGAGGTTGCTGCAGAAAAAAGCATCTGTGATTCAGCCAATGGGAAGACAATGTTAGCACTAAAGAGTGCTAAAAAAACCTAAATAGCTTGCCCCACCCCAAAATCTCTCTGTGTGAGCATTGGGCTCTTTATTTGAGCTAAATTCCCAGTGAATTAGGGACAAAGGCTTTCGGGCTCTTGGGGTATTAAGGGCAAGTATATTTTCAATCATAATTGCCTATTTAGAAATGATGGGGTCAGATTCTCTGCCGGTTTAACCCTTGGCACCAGCAGACCCCAGCCGTTAGCATCTGATTAGCACTGCAGAGGAGTCCCTTCTGCGAGGGGGAGGATACCAACAGTTACAAAGGAGTCACCCATTTAGGTGTCCCTTCCAACCTGGACTAGGAGCATTTGTCACAAAAACCCAAGCTAGTGAGATAGCAATGCTTTGGAAAACTAATTCAGCTCAGGCTTCTCAAACTTTTTTCACAGCGTGACCTATATTTAAATAACTCTCCAGTTTTTTTCCCATCACAAAACCTCCATCTCACGCAGAAAATCCCACATAGTATCTGTCACTGGCACCTCAGAGGAGCAAAGTATTTGCAGAGAACTCAGTATTTTCCTATTAATAACTTCTTCCCTCTCACACTAGAAGATACCAGGGGGCTCGGGTCAAGGCAGCTTTCTGATTCCCAGGTTGGAAGGCCAGAAAAAAAACCCTCCCAGCTCTTTGTGCCATGAGCATGGTCACCTCTCCTCTAGGCAGCTTGGAAAAATCCTTTTTCCCCAGTGAGAAGCATCAATGCTCCCAGGTTTTTCCCCTGGAGGCCCATTTCCCAGCTCCTTCTCACCCATCACTTGTTATCCCAGCTCTCCAGGGTGGCGGTGGGGTGAAGGGGACCTTGGCAAGGCTTCATTTCTGACAGCCTCTGTGGAGCTATCCCTCCACAATATGGAAAAATAATTTTAAAAAAAAAAAAAGGAAAAAAAAGTGGAAATTCCTGGTTAAAGCCTTTACTTGTACAAAAAGCATAACAGCTTGCATGAACTGCAGCACTATGACTATTGCTGTTAATGCTTCCAATGACATCATTGTTTTCCAAATTACAAAGTGCAGAAGACTGGTTAGGGAAGCCGAAGAGAAAGAGCTGAAGGCAGTGAGAGTTTTAAAGGACGTCAGAAGCAAAAGATGTTCCTTTAGATCGTCTTCCTTATTTCACTAATTCTTTTATGTGCTCGGGTTTGGCTTTTTGAAGAATGTCACTGCAGCAATGTCCAGATAATTAAAACCTTAAATACCATCAGATCTACCTCAGACCCCTGTGTTAACTTGCTATTACCGTTCCTGTTCACACACTCCCCTGTACTGTTACTTTTGTGTGCCCAGCCAACCTCCTAGCTTTCAACCAAAGTGATTTTTGAAGTAAGTATTGAGCGATGAGGCACAAAAAGCATTACTAAAACACAAACGTATTACAGCTATTGCATTTTCACTCTGCGCTTTCCCTAAATACAAGGAGCTTCTGTCAAGATTTCTGTTTCAGAAATCCATGCTGTTTACTGCCCATGCACTTGAAGGGTTTTTTCTTCCCTTTAGGCAGGAGGAGGCTTGAGGAAGACTGGCAAGCTGCTTTTCCAGGTGCTGGAATAGTGCAAAGCAATTGAACCTTACTCATGGATGGGGGCCATCTAAGTCATGGGGCCAATAGTGTGTTTTCTTTTTTGGCAGTGCTTTTGTTCCAGGTGGAATAGTCTTTCATCCACATAAAGGAAACTTTTGTTTGTCTCACTCCCAGGTAATGGTCTACAACCATCCAGCTGCAGTAAAATATGGAACCTATATGCATATATACATACATTGTATGCATGCATACATACATGCTTACATCTTTCTCATGCATTACACACCCCCATGCTGTGTACTAAGTTAACTGAAGAAAAAATAAGGGCATTTTTTCCTGTTCTGTTAATGGCAGAAAGCCCCAGCATAGCTGCAGGAGAGAGCACTTTTACAACGCAGACGCTCCAGACCAGGTTCCAGCTGTCGGAATTTTATGTCCTTGAGATACTTCTGGAATAACAAAGTGTCATGCACGTCCCTGCCAGTACACGAGATCAGCACATGAGATCAGACATACAGATGTTGCCTCCACATCCACCCACTGGCATCTTATTATCAGTTTAGTTAGTATCCTCCACCCATTTTCAGCCAACTAGGAAGTCAGGAGTTGTAATTTGTGAGAATGAGCTGTATAGCAACCATTTATCTGAAAAACAAACCTCTGCTGGCAAAAACTTATGAAGCAAATAAGAATCTTATGGAGGTTTTCTGTCTTGGCACATGTAGGTAACTGACGGGGAATGCTGTGATTACACAGTCCCATGAGCAGTGGTACCTCTCAGAGGTGAAGAGAAGGACGTGGATTAACATAGGACACACAAAAACTTGCTTTAAATCACCGACAAAGACGTCGTCTTTGGGAAGGAACATCACAGATCAGTGCACCTGACTTCCTCCACCCTTCTTCCCCGCCCTTGTGAAGAAAAAAAGGTTGAGTGCAAATTCAGGCTTGTGGATGCTGCTAGGAGAAACACCACGCCGTGGTGGCAGGGAGGCGGAGGAAACGGTCAACATCTGCCTCCACCCTGGGGGACCAACACTGCCAGACAGCCAGGGCCTTTGGTTAGGAACTGATGAGCATTAATCACAAGGGCCAGGAAGGAGATCCCTTCATATCTCAGGTCATCAATGGATTTCCAACAGCAGTATTATTTCTACTTGTTTAAGGTGACAATCTTATCAGCACTGTGCACGGCACATAAAGTTATGTAGAGGGAAACAAACTTGGGAGGAACAACTGGATCAAGATAAGTGTTGCATTGTTAATTACTCAGTTAATAAATCCAGGAAGAAGGTGTGTTTGGATTCACTGCCATACAGACTGGTATTCTGGCAACTGGGGAAAGACACCTGCTCAGCCCAGGCCCCCGCTGCCTGTGTGTATGATCACACCTTTCTAATGAGCATCTTAAAGCACTTCCTGAGCAGAACAAATGTAGCCTCACACTAGTCCCCTCTTACAGCTTTGGGTACCGAGAGGTTAAACAGCTCGGAGGAGCCACTGAGCTGGGTCCAGTCAGGCTGAGCCCGGTCAGGCTGAGCCCCAGGGGCTCTGGTCCCCGTGGGGGTCCGCTGCTGCAGCAGAAGGTAAGTCCGGCTCTGTCGTCCCCACGCCCCTGCGCTCCCCAAAGGAGGAAAGACAGGAATTTGCCTGTTATGTTTTTCCTCCTTTGCTCCAATTATGATTCCTTGCTTAAGTTTCCAATCTTTAATTGGGTTGGAAAATCACAGTCACGGCACGGGGTGGGGGGGGAAATCCCAGCTACTCTGCCTGACTCAAGCGTCTGTTTTCATTTACTACACCATGCTCCTGAGATACTTTGTTAACTAGACTAGAATAAGGATATCTTGAATTAAAAAGATGTTCTGCCCTTCCTGGCTGCTCTGCCTCTCCTTGTGCATGTGAGGTGCCCAGGACTGCCTCTGCAGTGGAGTTTGGCCCGGGTAGCTTTATGTAGGAGACGATATAAATAGATAAAAGCCTCACTCATGGAATATAAACTTATTTCTACATATACCTTCCTCCCTGGCACACAATGTAATGCAATCTATGTGACTCTCTCTTGCCAGAGAGGCCCACTCACAAGTTTTCTGTTGAACACAGCTATTAATGTTGCACTTGTGTTCCCAGGAAAAAAGTGCCACTACAGAGAAGACTGCTTGTTTCTATTGCACAACACACAAATTTCAGCAAACACTGTACTTTCTTAACTGAGTCCTCTAGCGTAATTAAGCAAACCGTCAAGGGTTAAAAGTGGGTTTTCTTGCACTTGCCTCCCCACTGGCAGGAGCAGGGCTAGAACATTTCTAATGATGGAGCTCACTCTTGCCTGGAATTCAAAGACTATTCACCTGACGGTAATGAAGGAGGCCAATTTAGCTTAAATCCCCTCTCTAAACAGTGGGGAAGGGGTCGGGAATCAGCTCACACAGAGCAGTACGGAGCAACCTGGTACAGTTCTACTTCAAAAGATTTGAAGTGCATCACTGATGCAGAGCTGAATTCAGGAAAATGCAGCCTGAGACAGCTGTACTGTGTGCAGCTCTTTCCAAAAGCAGCTTTGACTTTCAATTCCAGTTCAGATATGGACAACTTAAGGTTAAAATTAACAGTAATAGCAAGCTTCCATTTTATCCTCAGAATCCTTCTCTTTTTATTTCTCAGTAAGTTCTGAGAATGTAACACCTTAGAGGGTAAATCCTGGAGTATGCTAAGTGCAAAGGTTTTGACTATTTACAAGCTAGCAAATATAACAGCCAGGTTTTAGCACCTAAGCTGGCGCCCGGTTCTTTGCAGAACAGTGACAGCACTCAAATATATAGCTATTGTATGATCAAGCCTAAGTGACAGTGATAGCTGGTCATACTTAATGCCAAATCAGTCTCTCACTTATAGCCGTGGACTCTTTCTGACTTCAGATGGCAGCATATGATCCATAAATGTTGATGGGTTTCTATAGTTAAGTTTAACCTATAGAAGTATAGATAGTTGTTAACATTAATGGGCTGTATTCTGCCAGCTGAAGCCACAAGACTTCCATGGTTATAACCTAAGTCTATAAATCCATTACTTTATAAATATCCCATAGTACCCTTAAAATACACAGGCTACATATAAGCTGGTTTTTGATTTTAAAAGGCAAACATTTACTGCCCCTTTTCTCATTTTAGAAAATCACTAGACACACTTGATGACAGATAGACTTGGCTCAACTACACACATCTCTTGTGGAGCACCAAAGCTGAAGTACGACTTCTAATTCAGCAAAAAAATTAAGCTGCATGCTTAAAGAAATTCAACTTATTCACTGTCTTAGGGTGAAGTCTACAGTGGCAGAGCTAGAGGGATACTACCTTTCATTCACAGCACTCCAGCACTGCAGTTGTAGCTCTACAAGACATCAGAGCTTTTTGAACATCTTTCTAATGGGCAAATTGTGCAAAGCCAGAACTAGAATATCTCTGACCTTGGTCCCTTGGCAGACCAGTCAGCCCCAGGAGCAACTCCCCCATGCACAGCTTTCACCTCAAAAATCAAGCCAGTAGTACTCTTCTTCCCTTTCATCATCATTAAATTCATCCTCAGCTAGGAGAAAATGCAATTCAGTACTGTGACATCCCATGAAATTATGAAGTACTGCCTCTGAGGTGAAAAAACGGGGAGGCATTCATTTATTTTCAATCTGAGGCCATTGATAATCACCTGTGTTTTAGTATTTGTATAGTGTACTGAAAATAGACAAAGTTCATTCTAAAGTGCCAGCACAGTCTTCCATTAATCTCCAGCTCAGTCCCTTAAAGGAGGAAGTAACAACTCTGTAATGATAAGGCTCGTGGCAGCAGCCAGAGCGCTTGAAGGTCTGTTCTTGTAAAGAAAATTTTTCAATTAGTTAAAGAAGCCAGGAGCATCAGCTTTCAAAAAAAGAGCTTCCTTATGAATCTTTGATCTCTCTCACTGTACCATGTTTCTCATGAAAGACTGTCGTAGTGGCACTGTTTAAATAACATCTACAAAACAGTTCAATTTGCAAATCAGTAGGATTACGGTTTCCTTTATAATCTTTCTTTAAATGAAGTAGCATGAATGAGCTGTTAAATTAAGGGCTTGTCTACAAGAGTTGTGTCCAACTAGAAGTGGCCAATACTTGAGAATAGCAGGAAAAAGAAACATGATTCATGCAAACTAAAAGCAGAAAAAAAGCCATTTTAAAATATCTTATCTCAGTTTTGGTCCTAGAGTCTCAAAACCAAAGAGACTTATTCAGGTAGCTTACCCACCCTCTTAACTACCTTAGTTCATGCTTTTATTTCAGGATATTGTTGTTTATTAAACTTGAATAAAAATAAGCAGTTTCTAAGGATGCCAGAAGCTGGGCATGGCCAGTTGTCCCTGTTGTGCTGGAGAAGACCTGCGTGCTACCTGACAGCGCAGTTACAAAGCCAGCCCTTGTTGCGTGTACGTGGTGTTGCAGGTCTCCAACTTGGGCTGTCCGCCCCACGTTCCCCACCCCTTACTCCATCCAACCAGAGAGGTGGCAAAATCAACTGGGGAGGTGTGTGTGCGAGATGTCCCTTTGAGAGGCCAGAGGCAATCATGGGGTACACCAAAGGAAAAGTGCGTTTTGAGTCCTGAGCTGAGGGCAGGAGGAGCGAGTCCCAGAAAGGCAGACCGTGGGAGAGAAAAGGAAGAGAAAGGAAGACCCTTGTCTTGCCCTCAATCCCCTCCTTGGCTGGAAGATGTTTCCTATTGGCTCAAACCCCTTTACAAGATATGTCCCCAAAACCCTGCCGCTTCTTCACCAGGGCCCAAAGACTCGTAAGGAGAAATGCTGGTGCTGTATTATAGTACGTTTGGCCAAAACCTGTTCCCTGTCTGTAGCCTCCAGCTTTTAAAATCCCGGACAACCACAGATCCACCCTCTCTTCAACTGCAGTGGGAGCATATTCATCTGATCACAGATTTAAGAGTTATTACTGCTACTGCAAAGTGTGATGGCAGAGGTTATGTTCCAAAAATGTAAATGTCACTGAATTACATAATCATCAGTTTAGCTTTAAATATATATATGAGATTCAAATTCCTAACATGCTCCTTTAGATTACCAATGTTTTCCAGTGCTCTTGTGGTTGGTAAAGTGAGCACAAAGGGGTCCTGAGCACCCCGTAAGTGGCAGAAATGCCTGATGGTGTTACCTGGCAGAGGCAGCACAAAACACTCATTCAGCACCTAAGAGATCAGGCCTATTTTTTTTTGCAGCAAATGCCAACTAGGAGTAGAAGTAGGATATTTCAGTGTTTATGATAAAAATATACCAGAACATAACCACATATTTCATAATAAAAAAATTGCATCTTGAAAGCATTTTTGTCAGGGTTCCACTTTAGAATTTAATGGCAACATCAGAGGTACAGGAGTCCTAGAATAAATGGAAAATTGGCTCCAAATATTAAAGACAGAGAGCAAGAAACCAAGAAAAGCATAGTCATAGATGGATGATACTGCTTTGGCAGGAAAGGTAAACAGTGAGGAAACATACTGCCAGATGCAAAAAGACTTAGATCATTAAAAGGGAAAGAGATGAAAAAACCATTCAACACAAATAAATTAGAACAGTATCACCAATATTGTCTGTCAGCATTTCTGCTATAAATCCTGGTTCACAGGAGTGTATTCCACATCTGAAAAAAATATCTCCCGAATGGAACTTGGCATGCCAGATTTCTGGCCTATATTAGCATGTCTTTGGTCTTCACTAAGTTTTGCGAGACATAAATGGAAATTTAATTTGGATTCACGATGATTCAGCTCGTACACAAAATACAGCCACGCCAGTTTGCGTTACCTGAAGTTTGAAGAAGCCTTTAATAGTTATTTTTTTCTCCTCTAGTAAAAGCAATAGATAAGCTATTAGATTTTAATGTTGGATACTATAAATTTTGTAACAACATTTCTTTCAAAACTGTTCAACGTACCTTCAATTCAAAATATCAAGATGGGGCAGGAGAGAACCGATGCTGCCTGTTATGCAAGTAATTCAACTTTGAAAGGGATGTCTGACCATATACTTAAACTATCAACAATACAACATCTCCTTAATAGAACTTGACTAAATACAGACTGATCTAAAATCCAAGAACAATCTCCAAAAGACAAGTCCAAGAAGTAGTAATTTTGAATAAACCTGTGTAATGTTTTGTAAGAAAAAACTAGTGCTTTCAAAAAAAAAAAAAAAAACAACAGTGATTTAATAATCCTCTAACTGCTGAACTCATCCTGGCAAAAATCTGATCCATATCTCACCCATTCCATTATTAATCCATGCCATTTTGTTTTTTAATCTGATCATCAATAGAATAGTATTTAATTTTTTTTTAAAACAGTGTTTCAAATCACTGTAGGAATTCTGGAGGATATAGCATTATCTCCTAGTGGGAGCTATAACATTTTAGGCTGATATTATAGATTTTCCTTTGGTAGACTGTTTTGATATATGGATACAAAGGATTTCAAGAGATTTGTCAGTGTAAAATTGAATTAAGTATAAATTGTTTAAATAATTGTATGTGTACAGTAAAGTGCCTTTGAAAAATAAGGCTACAGCTATGTATGTGCTGGTAAAAATGAGAAATTCAGAGCTAGGAATAGGTCATGCCCTATGATACATGGTGCGCATCGCTGCCGCCTTTGGAAATTCAGCTACTTCACCTGTCCCCCTGATGTGATGAAGACAGAGAGAGTAAGATAAATTGCTCTTCATAAAAGAGATCAGGCCAGAGCAGCAAAACTTTATTATAGCCAGCAGAAGGAAAAACAAAGAACAAACAAACAATCTAGAAAGTGAGAGAGGATATATTTACTGCTGACCATTGCTACTTTACTGACTCCGCGAAGCACTCTCAGCAGCCTGTCCTCTGTTTTGCCTTCTGGGTGACTTTGGTGTCTCTAAACTATCACCTCTTGTATAAATAAGGTCTTATAGGAAAGGGGCTTTTGTGTTCCTGTGCCAATGACTCAACCAACGAGTGGTTTGGGCTCAGGGTTTTCCTCATCCTGTCATCATAACCCACATTTCTTAGCGAGGCTTTGTCAGAGATCTTGACTCACGGGCTAAACCTAGACACGTCTGCCGACACGGCTGTAAATGGTTTCAGCTCATTACTTATTGATTTATTTATTTACCTGCAAGAAAATACACGTCAGGCTTTTACACACTGAAAAAAAAAAAAAAAAACCACCAAAAACCCCGCACCCTGGATCTTACAAGTGAACTGTGAGTGACACGAAACGTGAGGAACCCCTAACGGCATCGGGTACCAGGCAGAGAGTCCTTAGTCCTGGCATATGGATGGTAACAGCAGGTCCCAGTGGTACACACAGCAGACACACAAAGAAGTGCAAGTATTGAAAACATTATACATTTTTCCAAAGAATATTTTTTTCCTGCCCATAACGTGTCCTGAAGAATGAGTTATACAGTGCTGCAGCTCCAAAGGAGGCTTCATCCCCACCCGGTGTGCGTATAACACACCTCGGAAAAATATCAGCACACGCTTAACAACGTAGGCACTAGGAGATCCCACAGGTATATAGAAAGCATTTGGAAAAATAAGCACATTAGCATAGCTGAACGCAATAAAGTACTAGGGAGATAAAACATTGTTTTGAAAGTGGAGACTGAATGCATCAGAGGAAAGAGGGAAGACAAAAGCAGCAGCTCACGCCTCTGCAAACAGGCAAACAAACAGAAACGGTTTCTTTTCTTGCCTTCCAGCTTTGCGTTTCCACATAACCCATGTTTTCCAACTTCCATTGTGTCTCGTTTAAATGTTTTAGCTCTCCGGATCTTTTAATAAACTCCACACACATCCATGCAGCTATATATAAATAAGAGAAGCCTGCTGCACGTTCAGATCCTCGCTTTATGCTGGGAAATGTGACATCCAACTGGGAATAAACCTGACGGTGAAACATGGCACTACAAGGTAAGTAAAACCCCAGCTGACTTCATCAGACCAGAATTCCCCAATGGGGCCCCACTGGTAGAAGGGATCTACCCCTTCTGTCGTAGCCCAGTGGGTCTGGAGAGCGGGTGGTCAAGCGACGTGCTCTGGTCTGAAGAACACAAAATACAGAGTTTTCTAACGCATCCATGCCTTAGCACCTTGTTTGTGCTTTCCCTCAGTGCCTTCTACTTTCAGTACTTTGCTTTCTGAATTTTTAAGGCATAGGCCATATCTCTGCAATAGCTTCTGACATCTTCTTAATCCAGCTTAGACGGACACTAAAAGGGAATTCAACAGATTCATGCCTTGGAAGAATTATTGAGAAAATTCATACGTCATGAAGGTACTGAGAGCAATACCTTAAAGTTACACTGTGATTTGTGCCGAACTGGCATGGTAATGCTCCAATTTCTGCTCACTGCTGGACGCAGATTTCTCTGTGGTTACTACTCATACAACTCAGAGCCTAAGTAAGTTTTCTGTGTAGTTTTTGTTCTTTATTGGTAGACATTTATCCTGGGGGGAAATGTTTTTTCCCCCTCCTAAAATCTCTCATCCACAAACTGTTTTCTGTTGCTGTTACATTACTTCATGTCCCTGTAACATAAATTACAATTTAAAAAAAAAAAAAAACCAAAACAAAAATCCTTTTTTGAATTTCTCTTTAACTCATTTTTGCTATATCTCCAAAATGAGTAAAATGTTTTTAAAAAATAAATATTTTCCTTTAATCTATGATAACTGAACAGACGTTTGCTAAATGAAGCCAACAGACATAAGAAGATTTGTTAAGTATTTGAGTTTTCTGACACTGCAGATTGGAAGGGAGCAGCTAGGGGCTTTGCCAAAGACAGGACTTTGAATTTTTTTTTCCCCTCATACCAGCAATCTATGGAATTGAGGAGTTATAACCACTGTACATGTAATGCTGGACTATTGCAGTATTAAAGAAACTGTGCCCTTTCCCACCGTAGACAGCACCCTCCAAAGTAGACAATATAGGTCATAGCTTAAAAACGCAAGCAACATCTTTAAATATTAAAAATTATACACAGCAATAATATTGAATCGATAACATTTCTTTCAACAATTTCTGAACAATAACAACTGGAAAATGATGGCAGGATTCATTTCAGCTTCTTAAAACCTTAAGCTTCTGAAATCAGAGTCTTCATATTAACATTGAATACAGCAACATTCTGATTTAAATTATTGACAGCCTGAACTAAATTAGTTAGCGTCTCATCTAGTTTCAACAGTCTGCTATTCATTGAGTCGTTCAGATGTTGGATGGATTCCATCAACATCTCCTGAACACACTTTTTTTTTTTAAGCCAATCTGCTGCTCTCTGGTTCCTTTCTGACACTTCCATCCCTTTCTAATATAATGTTCCCTGAGCATTCACCCCTCATTTCCACACGCTTGTTCTCTGTCATCTTCACTTTCTACCCTTACTTTGCATTTTCCTCCCATCTTCTTATCCTATATTGTGTTCCTTATCATCTCCTGTGACATGTCACTCGCTGAAATACTGATGATTCTTTGGCTTTTACAGTTCTTAATTGTTTCTTATGGATCACTATTGGAAAGGATGCACTGTCATTGTCCCAAAATTGAGTTTCGATGCGCAAGTGGCTTTGCACTGAGTACATGAAAGTATCTCAGAAGGAAAAAAAGGCAACAGCCTTAGGCAAAACCTTAAAGCCATATGACTTTTCATGTAGGTACAGGAATTTTCCCTCACTCTAAAGACCATACAAAAATTGAGTACTTCCTTCATGGTCACTTTTCTCCTCCCTGTACTTTGATGTCTCCTAATGCATCCTCAGAGTCTCACCCACGTGCTGTGGTTCCCCGCAATTTCACTGGATGTCACGGGGTGGAAAGAGTGGTTGAGTGGGGATGACAGGCAATGTGGAAGCTGGAAGAGTGGGAAAGACAGGAGAAACACAGCTTTGTGAAGGGTGTATTGAGAAATATGGAAGACTTCTTCTGAGGACCAGGAAAGAAAATCCCCTTCTGGGAAAAGCCTTTCTGACAAGTATAAAGATGTGTTTGTGTTTAGATTGATGTGCCAGAATAGCAGAATGCCATTTTTTTCACATCCCAAACTCATTTTCATCTTTGAGAATCAGTGTTAAAAATTATAACTCCTTTCCTGCTCTTATTTCAAAATTACTGGTCTCCGGTTCCCCATGTATCCTCCTAAGTGACATAATTTCAGCTCCCGCTTACACCATAACAGCTTTTTCCTTTGCATAAACTCGCAGTTGCAGACCTCAATGTAGGTGCAGTGGCTCAGATAACAAACTCAAACCCTAGGTAGCCTCAAGTGCTAGCCTATCAAGGAGGGCCCTGGATATGTTTGTCATTCCCAATCTGCTACTCTTTATTCTAATTGCACGTATAAATCAACTGCCCGTTTTAGGCTAACAGAGAAGATAGGAAAGTCAGTCTGCAAACCAGATTGCAGGTAAGGAAGAAAGAGGAGGCAGCAGTAAGACTGGTAGATTAATCCTTATACTCCATTTAACGGAGAAGGAAAAACAAAAATTCTAATCTTAAGGATGCCATATCTGGCCAAAAAAACATCATACTGCAGAACCTGTCAGACTTTAATGAGTTGCTCTTGTATGCCAATCCTGTCCTCTCATAACCACATGGGAGCAGGGGACAGTAGGACCCACGAAGGGAACAGATACTTCTGGGATTTCCCATCTGACATGTTTGTGATTTTGGGACTAAAGCTTGGGTCAGTTTTTCTGACTTAAAAAGGCACACAGTTGGCTGGGGTGGGACTGAGAATTTGAGCTGTGGACTCTGCACTACATTGTGCCTTCCTCGGCTCTAGCCTAGGACTTCTTGACTCTGTGTACCTGGGCCCTTCAGAGCCCGAAAGCAAATCTTACTCCAAAGCTGCCTGATTGAGATCATGCATATGGTTCCGAGCTGGACAGATATCAAGAATCACCAAAATAGACACACACATATTTTTAGTGCATTTCTGGATGGCTGTATGATGGTGTTAATCCCCTACGTACAGCCATTAGCAAAGAATTCATTATTGCGCCCAGTGAGTTATCCCTCTATTAAACGTTAGGAAGAATTAGCCTAATATTTACAGTCAGCTATTTGTTATGTTAAAGAGGTATTTGCCAAATCTTCAGCACCTCCACCACATGCACAAACTCATACTTTAAATGAAGTAATTCTGAATTAAACAAGTGTGCTAGTACTACTAGTGGGATTTATAGTAACCAATAACGGTCTAAGAATGTATTTCACAGATTGCTTCTTTATATTGCAAAATGAATAGAGTTTTATATCTGAAGAAACAAATCTGCACATTAAAAATCAATGTTTCTCATGATACACACTTGGTATTATTTCTGGGAATGCTACAGCTGGCATGCACAGCCTAGTTAAAATATTATAATTTACTTGACTGCATGCATAGTCGATTTGCAGTCAAAACTGCCACTTACTACATGGGAGGAAAAACAATGACTTCCATGCTACTGGAAACATCAAAGGTACTTTTTGCACTATTCCCCCTCAAAGCCTCCTGGGAAAAGCCCTGACTCATAAGCTTTCCACTGGTTACTGGAGTGCTTCTTAGGTTTGGGGGAAAGAAAAAAAAAAAAAAAAAAATCATATTTTGCTACAGTACCTCCACTGAAAAATCCTCAACAAGCAGAATGGATTGAAAAATTCAAGCATGACTAAAAAGTACATTCCCCACTAGTCAGTGAATTTTGCTCCCTATTTGTCACTGCCACCTTGGAGAGCGGTGAGCATTAATAATGCATGGGTGCTAGGAATGTATTAGCAACTAACCTTGCGAAGAAAATCAACTGGGGACCCAGAAGAGCTGTTAAAAAAAAAAAAGGAGGGGGGGGGGGAAACCCAACAGAGTCAGAGCTCTCTGGTATCCTCTTATTTATTGAAGAGATTTTGGGAGAAGCGTCAGGGATGGCGGCAACTATGTATCACTGTAAACTAAGGCTGAAAGTCTCTGGAATGGGGTCGTAATTGAGTTCATTGATCACATTCAGGAGGAGATCCACCCCCACCCATGAAGCTCCCCGGCACCGGCCACTCTCCAGCAGAAGAAATACTCCGGAGGATAATGGATATTTATGCAAATTGGAGGTTGGAGCAGAAATGTCTTTATTAAACATGTGTTTTTAAGGAAAAGCTTCATTCTGCTATTACTCATGGTTGCAGCTATTTTGCATATGCTAATTGTGATCAAGTTTTCTTGGAAATGGGTCAGCATGCCACGTTTGCTGACCAATTTTTTGCTAGGCTAGGGCCAGTGCGGTGGGTGGAAAAAACCTTCACCTTCACCTCCTTCTGCAACTGAACCATGATGATCATGGGTTTACTACTACAGCTATTCAAACACGGTTATTTACATCTTTTATTTTATAGTGATATGATAACATATGGATTTTATTCTCGTTTTGAAACTCTTCAGTCCTTTCAAATCCAAGTACCCAAAGATATCCAGTACCCAATGAAAATATTCTGCTTCCTAAAATAAAACAGGCTTACTATTACGTTTCTATAGTTTGAAACAATTTGTACACTAAGCTGCTATATCCCGCTGTTAGACTTGGCAGTAATGGTTTCAGTTATATATTTATGTCCTGCCATCTCCTTTTAATATATATTGTTTATATTCCAAGGCCTGTTTTCTGGTATAACAATCATTACAAGTTTTACATGGAATATAGTTGCTTTTTGTGTTATTAGGCAAAACAAATATTGTGTTTAAATCCACCTTATTGATTCACTTTCTCAATGAATGTACCCAACTTGTCAACGTAATGGGCAGATAGAGAGGAATACTCATAAGGTCTGCAGAAAAAGGAAAATAACATGGTTTTCTTTTTTCCTTCTGCTGGATATATGGACAAAAAAATTGTCATCTATTTGCCTCATCAAGGAAAAATGCCCTAGAATTATCTGTGCAGAGCCATACTCCTTCTCCTGAAATAATCAGAATGACCTGATGCTCCTAGCAAAACTATTTGCTTTGTAACTTATCAGTTATATTTTTAGTTACCCATTGCAGACCTTCATGCAATTAATTCATTAAGCTCATTATGACTTAATGTTGCATCCCAAATTCAAAGTTCTATATATACAATTTAATCTTTGGTCATTTTTTATTAAGATGAGCTTTGAACGAGCTATATTCCCCAACAGAAGGATTGGGCCAACTCCCTAATTAAATGCTGCAGTCTGTGGATAAACCAGAAACCTTACTGTGACACAATCCTTCTGCTTTTCACCTGCTTTCCTAATACTTATCAACTAATTCATGCCATTCTTCTAATCTTTATTTGATGTTGAAGACAAAATAAAGTTAAAAGACACCTGCTGGTAGATAGATTTTCCACTGAACATGCTTATACAGGCCTTTAGGAAAACTAGATTCTGGCATCCTAAGAGGATCACATGATTAAGATCTGAAGATTGAGAAGAGAATTGGTTCAGTACCAGTTTCCCATTCTCATTACAATTGTTCTCCTGAGAAATGAGTAATTTTTCACCATTGTTTTCTTGACACGACAGTCTTTGTTGAATTTTAGTGGTGTGTGTTTTTTTTTTTTTTTGCTATGTTTCTTTCTTTATCCCTTCTCCTTTTCTTCTTCCTTCTAAGCCTCCCTATGTATGCCACAGTTGTTTAATTTTTGTTATGGAAATGATTAAAGTTTTATTTTGTTTTGTTTTGTTTCATTTATCTCCCAAGAGTTTTTTAGGGTGATAGTGACTCTGTAAATGAATGTAAAAATGCTTTTGTCACATTAGCTTGTATGTTAACTGGTAAAATGCTTGTTATTTTACTCTGATGTTACATTCACAACAGGATAACAGTTTTGATCCTGTTATGCAAAAATCTGCATTATAAACTAGAAGGCATATTTCACACTTTTTTATCTTGGGCAGATTCCTAATGTAGTCATTAGGTGTTAGGATGAAAAAATTGAGATAAGTCAACTTTCATTAGCTCAGCTCACATAAGCTTCATAGGTGCTAGCTAAGGGCACGCATGCTGGTACCTTGCTTATAAGATCTGAGTCTTGGTAATGTCTAACCAACCTCAAGAAATTTTGAGCCTGACAATCCCCATGCATAAAACTTGTTAGTCGAATACAAAATATCTTGGGCTGAAGACATTTTTAAAATTGGGGTTTTTTTTAAAGAAAAAAAAAGTATTTAACTAAACAAAGCTATAATTACTACTTACAGTAGGATACTAGTAGTTAGGTCCCAAAAATTTCGAAAATATCTTTCAACTGCTTCCTAATGTTTCTTAGTTCAAAAGCAGTTTGTCAAGAGGTTAACGTCTTTTTCTTCTTTCATCTACTTGTACAGTTTCTAAGCAAGCCTGAAATTAGTCAGATAAACTTTTTATGGAACTCCATTTGTCTTATTTCTAACAATATTAGCACTTTTAATTTTGCAGGTTTGTAGACAGTTATTATAAACTGTGCAATGCAACGGTACTAAGTTCATAAAGCAGTGTCTGCTAAATATGTTTAAGATCACTGTCTATTGCAGATGACTTAATTGTGCAACTTTTAAAACATCTCTGAATGATTACCACCTTAAGAAGATATCTAATTTGCTTTCAGAAGAATATTTGATATCAACATACCCAGTACAATCTGATAGATTACAACAGCAATCATCAATCAACATGACAAGCTCAAAGGGATGCTCCTATAAACTAGACACACAGAGGAATAGAGGTGCCTCAAGTGAGACAAGAGCAAGTTTTGGGAGATTATGTTCAAAATGCTGATCCTCCATGCTCCTTCCCCATTAAACCAGCACCTAACATCCAGGCACTCACAACCTGTACACGTCAATGCTTTTGACTGGGTTATCCCTTGGAAACCTGCATTTCGGTTTGTCTGCTTGTGGGATCAGACCTCTCTCTGGCCAGTGCTTCAGTGCTCTCAGGGGTGAGCTGCTCTCCCAGCACTTGCCCTGCATTTGTGGAGCACAGCGGCAGAGCTCAGCTCTCTCTGCCCCTCGAATGGCACAATTCAAGTCCCTTGGGCAGGAAGGGGGGGGATAATTAATGTGATGTTTAAGTATGGGAATGGGCATCTGATTTCCAGCCTTTGACACTGCATCTTGACTCTAACCCCCACATTATTGCAAAAAGGAAGGATTTCTCCCCTTAAACATGCTTAACTAAAAAAAAAGAAAAACAATCAACAACAACAAAAAAAAACAACAAAGAAAGAAAAAAAAGAACAAGAATTACACTTCTTGAGCTTAGTTTTATCATAATGGGCAGTAGACTCCCATGTTTGATTTCCAACTCTTTACCTCTCTGTTTCTGCCCAGTCCTTTGTCCTATACACAATATTTTCAGCTCTATATTTGCACAGTGCCTGAAAGAGTCAAGTCCTGCTGTGGGACTCAGGTTTTTAGGCTCTGTGTTGATACACATACATATTAAAAATTGTATTTTGAATCCTTGTGGTCTAAAGCAATGCAAAGACACCTCTCCCCCATGTTCGTGAGGATGGTTTAAGAGTCATTCAGGCCTCAGAAAATATTTTATTCAACAGGGAACTTGCTTCTGAGTTGTAAGGAATCTCTTTGAGAAGACCCCCTGAGAGAAGTCTTCTCTCTACAACATCCTGATTTTATCTTGTCAGGTTAAAGTGAAGGGTGCTTCCACTCCATGGCTTTCTGAGGTATCAGAGTCTGAAAGACTCACCATTCCAAGTCTGAGACAAGTCACAGAAGAAGAACGAACAACTTACAGCTTTGCTTACACAAGTAGGAAAGAGACCTTTTTTTGCTTTTCTACTACAGAAAAAAACGTGTGCGCATGTGGGCATGGGTTGAGAGGAAATAACTTGAAGAAGGGAAGAAACGATTTGTAAGACAGGTGGGATAAGTCTGTGAATAAAGGGTTGGTAGCCGTAAAAGCAGCTTTTACTAATGTACTTGCATGCACATACTAATACAGACTAAGTTGTTCCTACAGCAACAGCTCAGAAATGCCATTCAGGCAAGAAGCCCCATCATCCTGGTTCCTCGTGCTGGAGTGGGCCAGCGGTGAATTGCCCAGGTACAGGTCCTGGACGTGTGTATGTTCACATAACAACCAAACCATAAAAAGCCCCCATACAGCTCTTTTCCCTCTCCGCATATGAGCCTCCCTACACGAGTCCAGCAAAAAGACTCCAGATTGCTCCGCTGGGATTTAGATCAGGGCTTTTATACCCTTACTGCAGTGGCACACCTACATGCGCACACACATATTTACACGTTAAGCAATAAGAAGGGGAAAAAAACCCCACAAACTTAAAACTTTTGAAACTGTAACATGAACCCATTTACAAATATGCACTGTCTGTCCTGAGACAGAGTCAAAACACATAACGCTGTCTTTTCTCTTGACCTTGCAAAATCTTGCCATACCCATTACAAACTCTAGCCAATTTATTTTTGTAGAAATGGAATTTACAGATTACAAAAATGGTTTGCTCGAGTCATCACCATTCCTTTGAACTCTGAGGCCATTTGAATTTGATCCTGACCAGGCTGACCATAAACCATTCTGTTTGGATAATAGAGGAAATGGAACAGTTTGTCTTGAGTAACCTTATAATAAACTGTAGCTCGGTAGTTATGAATTACAACTAAAATAGCAAAAAAAAAAAAGTATATGTATCTATGTGTGTGTGTACTTTATATATATATATATGCATACACTCACATAAATACACATGCAACTAACCAGGGCAGAGGAAGTAAATGAGTGAAAAGCATTTGTAATGCTAAAATTAATTTTATTTTCAGTGTAAAACAACAAACTTCATCTACTTGTTCATTATATTTTTATTGTATTAATAAAATATTGTTCATTTAGATGAGCATGATAAATAAACTAAACTATAAATTGTCTATTCATAGTCACTATAATCTATGTTCAAAGCTATGTGGATTAGTCACAACTAATAAAGTTCCAAAATATATTTTATTTGGATTTCAACATTTTGCAATGTATTTTTCATAAAATCATTGAATAGTGGAGTGATATATACAACTTTACTCCAAAGTCTTAGAACTCATCTGAGCAAAATGAAAAAGCTTTTTTTTTGTGCCATATTCAGCAAAAATAGCAAAAATATGGGAATATCAAAGAAGCAGGGAAGAAAAAGGTATATCTGTTGCTGTTACACAGACTTTCCTGTGGGTACCCCACTTGTTTGAGGTCTGGAGGGTTTCCTAGGCTATAAAAAGAAAGAAGACCCATGCAACAGTTTCCTTTGGAAACCAGCACAGCATAACATAAAAGCATCACAACAGCTAAATCCGGAAGAACAGATTTAATTTATACCTTAATAACATCTTTCATCCCAAACGAGATGCACAGTGTCAGGTCCATTAAGGTACCCAAAAGTCTGAGTTTGCCAACACGGACTTAGATTCCTAAGCCTAAACTTTGGTCCTCAAATGCTTAGCTGACTTCTCAACCTGGAGCAGCTCTGGGATTGAGCTCAGGCAGGGTTTGCCCCTTGGTCCTGATGCAGTCTGGATGCTGTGGTGCACAGCCCAGACCTGGCCCAGGCTTGCCGGATCTGAGTACCCCTGGCCTGGCTCGAGAGCTGGGAAGTGCCCCTTCTCTGCCCTAGTTTCACCCCCCTTCACCCGGAGGTAAAGCCAAGCAGCTTCACCTCTAACATGCTCCACAAAGATAAGGCGCAAAATGCATCTGAAGTATTACATCCCAAATAATAATCCTTCAAATCCTGCCAAACAAATACAAAGGCTTCTGCCCAGCAGCAGGAACCAGAACCCAATGCTGTTTTTTCCCAGCATCTGAAATCGGCAAAGGGTCCTGATGACTTGCTGGGTAGAGGTGCCTGAATTTCCACGAGAGGAGGGAATTGAAGTTGTTTACTGCATAAATGGCTTTAGCTACGTTAAAGTTGTGAACTGCTCTTTGAAAAGGCAGAGAGTAGTGGAAGTTTCCAACTTTTGAAAAATTTTGTATGCTCTGGTTTAAGGGTTCAGGGCTGTGTACGCTGAGTGGCTGAAGGATGAGTAGAAGCGAGATAGGACTTCCCCACTCAGTATTTCCCATCAGTTATCTGGAGACTGATCCCTTTTCAGCAGACTGATGATTTTAGCCTTCTGGAGACTGTGACATTTTCTGTGCACTTACTGTACCAGGAGCTTAAATGCAGGGCAGAGATCGTGGTGGCCACGTCCCTAAATTCAGCAGTGTTTCTGCCAACCGTGGATGAGAGGACACATTTCAACCTGGTTACAGAGCTGCCCCACAACGTTTAAGAGGACCTCTTAGGAGAGGAGCTAGGAGAGACCTGGTGGAGCGAAGCGAGCAAAGTTAAACCTTTCTGATCCTGCAAGACTAACTATGAAAAATTTTGCATGGCATCATTTTCCAAATATAGATTTTAAGCCTTTCCAGTTCTCCAACTTGCTGCACCATCAGAGGAAATTAAAAACAAAGAAAAAACAACCACCTAAACTGCAAAGCTTCCATGTGTTACAAAGCAGAGACCCATGGTCCATCAAAAACTGTCATCTATTAAGGGAGACGACTGTTAACTAAAGACACGGTCAGAGGCTCCCAGGCAGCTCCTGTCCCAGCACTGTTTCCCAGGTTTACCAGTAACCACAAAGTTCCTGGAACTCGGGAGATATCCAGTGGCTGCGTAACACGTTGTAAAACATATTGCTTTAGTCTGTGCTTTTAGGTGATGCTGAGAATAGAAAAACTGAGTCACCAAAGCCTAGCGAGAAGAGCTGGAACAACGAAACAGCCTCGTTTTGGTTTTTTTTTTTTAATGAAGAAATATGCTGATTTTTCTTTTCTGTCATTCATTGGCCAGCAGCATTCAAACCCTGCATACACATGTGACCACGAGTTTATGAATGAAAATATATGTGAATTCAAAAGATTGCACAAAATTAACAGATGATCGATGTCTGAAAATTTGTGCAGGGTGCGCATTATTCATTAATTGCCTTTTTATTTGATTATTCACTAAGCACTATTAATTATTCTCCTCTTTAAAAAAAGCTTCAATGATCTAATTAAGAAAAGAGGGGGAAATATCATATGTCTTAGGAGACCAATAGCATACATCAAGAATCAAGGATGAATAGGAAATAGTCAAAATGAAAAATATGTGAACACCTACAGCTAATATTTATAAAGTATCTAAAAATAACTAGGGCATTCGCAGAAATCAGGACTGGTTCCCAAATATAAAAAACTTTTACCAGAAAATTGTTCATAATGAGCAATTTAACTAGCTATTCAACAGTGATCCAAGCAATTCTCTGATTCAGAAAATGGCAATTTGAGCAAAGAGATATTTGAAGACTGACAAAGAATATTTTGACAAGGAATATCTGGAAAGAAGCAGAATTTAGCATAAACTTATCTAATTCTAAGAATATTAGAAAGCTCAGCTATCCTGAGTCCTAGGTGTCTGAGAATATGATGAGGGGGGAGAGATCTGTTTCTGACAGAGAGAGAAGGTGGTTTCTGAAGCATCCAGAAGCTGACTCTAATCCCCACTTTAATTAAAGAGGAGCAAGTTCTTCACACTGCATCTGCTAGGCTTCCCTGGCACGACCAACTGCTCATCGTTCCGACTTCCATCATCATAAGGATTTTCCCAGTGCCAAGACAAGACCAAGGGGGAGGGCGGGAGGCAGGGAAAGGATTGTTTTAATTCCAAACTGGAGCTTTTTATAAACTTCAAATATTGTAACTTTTTCTTTAGTTCCTCAGAAACAGTTTTATTCCAAGTGTCTGCACATAACCATAATTCATATCATTCCATAAAACCTCATTTCCAGAACTATAAACAGGGTTGGCTTTTTTTTTTTTAGGTTAACACAAATAAGCCTAACATGTCTAATGATACGTGAGCTAATGAAAAACAATATTGTTGCAATACAGCATTTGCATTTTCACGCAGGCAATACTTATCAGGTAGATAACAACATTTTATGTTGGGAAATAACAACAAGACTTTCCTGAAGTAAAAAAGCCTATAATCTTCTATAATTTGGTACAGAAGAAAAGACATTATACCAAGGAAATTCTTCTTGGCAAACCAGGCTATGATTAAAGGTAGTCACTGGTACTTGTGATCATTTGCTAACCTTAAGCTTTAACTCTCCTCCAAGTTTAGTTTTCTGGTAACCTAGTAGTTTATGGTTAGAACATATCTTGATAGCAATCCAAAGTCTTCCTGAAACACAAAAGTGGCTTGCGTTCTCTAGTAGATAATTGAATTCAGATACTAGCTTTTCTGTCAAATCTCTACAAAAATAAAGCACATCATGAAAATCTAGAGACAGGACTAAGATGACCGTCATGCATACACAAAAATAATAGCACAGAGGTTGCACCATATGAAATCATATTCTCCAAATAGTAGTCTATTTAACATTAAAAGATTGGCAAAGGACTCATAATATTCTATACACTTTGCTAGCATTTATAATTTCTTCTTAATTGGCCAGAAATGCATTTCTTTTCATTGACACACACTGTAACTCTTCCCTGCAAAATTATCATGACAATATACCAGCACAGGCACAGAAATCCTTCCTGTTCATAACCACAATGATAATGGTTCATGAAAGAATGAAACTATTTTACTTGCCTGTCCTTCCCCCCGCACAAAAAAAACCCAAACCAGCCTTGCTCGCAGCAGCTAGATCAATAGGATTTTGTAGCGCTGATAAAATCATCTTTCTACAGGACGTCGCTGATATTAAGACATTAGACTTCCCCGACAGATTTCACATTGAATTCTGATACCTCCTTAGTTAACAAACAGCTATTGCATATGTTCAGTGTGTCTCCTTGTGCCAGGGAGATAGTGTGTTATAGAAGCCGTGTTTCTGCTCAATTTTGTTGTCAGATGGATTAGTACAGGACAAATGACTGTAACTGAGAAAAATCTCCTCTCTGAAGCACTGAGAAGTTTGTGGAAGACCTAGAGCAGCTAAGCTATCCCGAGCTGTTCAAAGACAGGGTAAAAAACCCTTCACAATACTTGCAGTAGAAAAAAATAACTGCATCTATTTAGGATTGCTTTATATCCAATTAATCTAATACAGATTTTGTCATTATTTTCTATTTGTATACAAATTCCTTTTTTTTTTTCCCTTTTTAAATTTTTGTCAGTCATGTCTCCCAGCTAGGGGTAATGGCATGGCAGTTGCAAAAGTCAGGCTAGGTGAAATGGAGAGCCAGACTGTGCATTGCATTCAACTAATTCATATTCAATTTTCCAGAGCACATTAAAGAAGAGCAGAGTCAGAACAGGGCTCTTGGTACCTCCCAGCAGAGGTTCTTCCCCACAGAGGGGTAATTGCCATCATTCTCTCTCTGGTTACTCTCATATTAAAAGAATTAGACATGTCAGAGCTACTTCACTCACTGTGCCAAGGATGACAGAAAAATCTGAGAAGATATAAAGGTCTTATTTAATATCATGGTCATTTTTGTGTTTTCCTGCCCAGATGATGGAGGGAAACACCTTTTTTCTGGAGGGTAGATGATGTGATTTTTTTGTGGGAGTGAATTGAGCTCAAGTTCACAGAAGTAGCCTATATGCTAAAAAGGAGCATCATCATGTTCAACAGAAAAAAAAAAAAACCAAAACAAAAAACACCCACCCCCCCAACAAAAAAAAAAAAAAACACAAACAGAAAAAAATCACACAGAAAGAAATATTTTCTTTCAAAGAAGCTTTGCTGAGGAAAGATGTCCACCTTTAGTGGAAGGAGTTGCCTTTGGAAAGTGTCTGGGACAGTGGCAAGCTGATGCTTCCCCCCAGCTGACTTTCTCCACACGCCCAGCCTGCACCCTGCGGCTCGGGGAGGTGAGGCTGGCGACCAAATCTTTGTGTGGTTCAAGATCTAAGTCAGGGGCACCAGAAGAGACGCTGATCTCGCACCTCACTTGGAGGTCCACGCGCTCCACCAATATGGACTGTCCCTGTGACGGTAGGCATGAATGTTGCCATTGCCAAAGTAATGGGCTCCTGAAAGACCCCTCTCCTCCGTGGTCCCCATAGGAAGCTATAATGGACAGCTTAAATGTTATACAGCTACAAAAATAACTGCATTCATACCATTGCGTATTATGTGCTGATACCACCACGACTTGTCTTATAACAAATTTAACTGGCTTACAACTAGTTTAACTATAGTGGGGGATAAGGCATATTCCCTCCCTGCACCAGATCTCCATCTTTCCGCAAAGGCTGACTTGATGAGACACTGAAATGTTCTTCCTTTTCCGTTTGCAAAACAACTAGCATAGTATAGATATGAGTGGAAATAAACACATACAGGAAGGCACACTTTCAGTACACTTCATCTGCTGTTATAAAATATCACTCTAACGCAGCTGAGTAACTTGCATTTCACTTGCTTGATGATCTGTACAAGAGAGTACAACATGCTTTGTGTGAGTGAAGGAATATGAGATGCAAATGTATGTTTGAGAACGACTTGCTTGACCATCGCTTGGTGTTCTGTCTTTTCATTCCAGTCTCACAGGAACTCAGCTCCTAGAAATACATTACATTTTGCTCTTAGCTATAAAATCCATATGCAGCTACAGCAGTGGCATACACCGAAAACGAAGGGCAACGTAAGTAAGCACGACAGGGCAAGCCAAAAGCAGCTGATGGGTCTGAGGTACTACCTAAGGTCGCAGGATGGGACATGCTGGCGGCAGGGTGCCCAATCTGGCAGTCAGGCTGCAGTTAAATCTCCCAATTTTGTTTTGCTTTGTCTGAATCCTGACCTCTGGGGTACTGCAATTTTGCCTTTGCCAGTTGAGGAGCACATCAGCCTTCAATGCATCACGGCTTTTGGCTCATCCCCAGCTGGTGGCTGCTGTAGTTATTCAACACTCTACAACTGGCAAAGGTAAACGGATTTGCATCCACTCTGCTTCCGTTGCATTGCATTAAATGCAATTTCTGTTCCCTAAGGAAGCAATAGCTCCCGTCTGAACAGTGTCTGCATCTGAACACTTTGTTACGAATCAAGACATTTCCAGCACTGGATAACAAAAAACCCCTCACTTCTCTTGGAGCACTTTTAGACCAGATATAAGGTACCGATATAAAGCATCAGTACAAAATATCTCTACAACAAAAGAAACTTCCGACGTGGCACCCCTTTTTGGGGACAAAACTTCCCATTAACTTCCTTGCCCTAGAGAGGACTGTACTGTAGGCTCCAGCCCCTAATTTCTTGCTTCAGGTAATTCCTTCTCAGATGTCTGCATCAAACCTCTCCAGAACACAGCCTTTGTCCCTGTATGGCTCTGTATCTAATGCATCTCCAACTCTTTCATTTCTGTAGAATAATAAATCTACAGTAGATGCCGAATTTTCCCTTTAGTTTAAAACCCTACCCCTGCCTGTTGCTGCCGTGCTGTAAGAGATAATACGCTCCATGCCTACAGTATGGTACTGTTAGCCGTGTAAATAATAATAATTTACACACAACTCACACACTTTTTCAGTATTTCTGCAAGCAATCCAGAGGCGACAGGAACAAATTGATGGAGACAGAAATGGGAGAATCCCACCCTGTCAGAAGATGAATGAGCTGAGCTTGCATGATGTGAACCATGGCTGACAGAAGCGAGGGGGAATCAAAGAGTGAGCAACTTTTGACAACACACGCTTCACAGCTCTGACCACTGAGGATCTACATGATTATCTCCAGACAAAATAACTGTGAGTAAAAGGCTTACATACACTTAAATTAAACACAGCAGGGTTTTAGTAATCTCTGTTTGCATTTTACTTTCTGTTAAGAAGGAAATTGCTTGGACTTGGAACATTTCATTTAATGGCATTTTTAGTTACCTTTTGTACTTCTAATGCCATAGTCTAAATTCACCCCAAATTACCCAGGAAGGCAAAAGAAACTCCTGTCCTTTATTTTTAATTGCTGTTGCTTCCTTACCAATTTTACTAAATTAAATGTGTTTTTAAACATCACCGTATTTGAAACCTAATTATCCCAATCTCTGGATGAAGAATAGCTAACAATACAAACTCCATTTATGTAATTTATTTTGCAAAGGAAAATAAATGGAATGCAGTTGCAGTAATGATATACATGTTTGCAATTCCACCCTGTTTTTTCTCTTCCCCACAACAACTTAGGGAAGCTGCATCTTTTTTAAACAAATGCTTTAAAAGCATTTCTGCTGTTGCATTTCTTATATCTCTGTACTGTGCTTAGAATGAGGGAAACTCTGCATAATGTCATGTTCTCTCTAAGTAGCATGAAGGGCTTTTGTTTTGTGCGGTGGGTTGGGTTTTTGTTTTGCCTTTTTTTTTTTTTTTTTGTTATAGCTGGTCATGAATGAGGATTATGGCCTGTCGCCCACAATAAGTCATGAATGAAGATCATGGCTGGTAATTGTAATGTGTAAAATAAAAAGAATGGGAGATGCAGGGCAGAGATGCACTGGTTGTTGAATCATTATTCAGCACACCCCAGCAGAGTGGAGTTTAATCTTTTTAGACCACCTAGTCCTGAGAACTTAAATTTCGTTTTTGTTGGATAAGCTACCATTTACTCACTGCATTTATCAATTACTTGCTGACTTCCTGGTCCTTCCAGCTATATTAAGTTTTATCCCAGGAAAGAAAATTTTTCCCAACTGACGATCCCATTGGTTAAAAGCAAGAAAACGAGCAATCCTTCCCCAAACAAACAAATAAAACATGGACCAAAAAGTTATTAGAAGAGTGCACTAGAGTAAATAAAGAAAATTACTGGCATTTTCCATCACAGAGTTTTTCATCAGTCAACAGAATTTTGCTGCAAGTTTCTATTAGGCTTACAAAAAACTTCTCAGAAATCAACCTGAAAAACAAAAGGTTGTTTAAATTAAAAAAAAAAGAGATTTATCAAAAAACTATATAACATGGATACCATGAATTTAGTTCATATTTAAACTCATTTGCTAGGAAGGTGCCCTCAAGCTCAGTAGCCTGTTCACTGTGGGTGAACACTGGGACATATGTGGTCAAACAATCCAAAATACTTATTGAAGATTACTTCTACAAATATGTCTTGGAAATTTGCTTTGCTGTTTTCTGTGGGGTCATGTTATTTGCTCTCTGCAAGTGTTCAGATGAGCCGACTGGTTTATTCATACAAATATTTGCAAAACCTTTTAAGTTTGGCCCAAATGTTTATTTGTTCAAAAATTCATATGAGGAAGGACTTTATTTGTTATTCTTCATTCACTTTCCATCCTTGTTATTACCAATTTTAAAAACAGTCAAATATCCAGTAAGGGAACGGATACAATACCCATGTGATTTTGATGACAAATTGTGTATTATAAACAATGACTGGTAGAAATGATCAGTGCATGAATAAGTCCAACACTTGTTTACATAAACTATCCAGTAAATATTTTAAAATAACAAATACATCAGAATAGCTGTGTGAGCAAATCATAACCAAGAAAGAAGACAAAATTTGTGGAATGTTTTGTCATAAATAATTTAAACACCTGTGTCTTAAAACTTCAAATACAAAAATTCAACTCAACCACTTCTTTATATCCCTTCCAGCACAATTGGCTATAAGCCACTCTTCTAGCTAAGGATACTTCTATGGAATTTTTAAAAGATTATTAAGATATTTCTTAAATTAGGTATTTCACACATCTATTTATATTTGCTCTTGGGAAGCCTGAAACTCCATTTTTGTTGTATTTTTTTTTTTCTTTTCTTTTCCTTTCCAAATGTGTTTCCTTCCTTGTGCACACATGCTACTTTGTTAATCTTAGTTCTTCCTACTTGCTTGGATTCCTGCATTGATTTTATCCTAGAAGATCATGAAAGTGCAATTCTTTTTTCTTTTTCTTTTTTTTTTTTTTTTCCAGAGGAAAGAAATAGCATTAAAATATGTAACACATATGGCCAGTGGATAGAAGGAAAATAAACACTTCAGTTGTGAGGTCTTCCAGCTTTCTTGGTGTCCCTTTATAGTCTTAAAAAGAGCAGAAATTTCAACATCTACTTTAGATGACATAAGTAATAATGGTTAACCAAAGTGTAACTTTAAAAATAGTTTGCCTATTAGCTAGGAAGCATTTATTTATGCAGTGCTGAGAAGAGCTGAAGCTGAAAATATCCTTTCAGGTTTACAGACATTTAAGCACATTATTAGGAGCTGTGGCACACCAACACGCAGGTATCACCCAATTTCATTACTACCTGATTAATTAACCTGTTTAAAGTGTGAAAGTTGGCACCTTGTCATTAGAATCCATGGGAATAACTAATGAGAAACTATGAAATAATTTGTTCCTCAATTAAAAAACCTGAAAGAAGAGGGTTTCTCTCATTATTCTTCTTTCCTGTTATCACCTATGCAAAGCCAAGAAGATTTTGTAAAACTTACTGTCTAAAAAAAAATACGCTATGTAACATCTTAGGAAACACTTCACAGATCTTTAATAAAATGTAGTGTTATCCAACACCAATAGGCAAGCCAAGAAATTTTCAGGGAAAACGTATTCAGGAGACAGCAGGAATGTGAATACAAGTACTTTCATTTAATAGGATTTATTTGTTATTCTTTTTTAACATACCTAGAAGTCAAAGAGACAAAAAGACACACTTGAGTTATTAATTGAGAATAAATTACATGACAAATATGGATCTTGTTTTCTATTAACAAGTTACCTGCAAATAGCTAGTATCTTTTATAAATGTGCTTATTTAGGGTTAACAGTTTATGGAAAAAGGAACCTCGACTTTAGAAAACTGTCGTTATGAGCATGGGTTATTCTTTTTCATTAGTTTTGCTGTATTTGTTACTATGGCAAATGTTCACGTTAATTTACAGATAAAGAAAAATGTTCAGGAAGATTTTCAGGGAAGCTTTAAACACCTAGGTATCACTTGAGGTATATAGGCCTAAAGTTTGGGTTCTCAAAATGACTTCTCAAAAAACCAAGTGTTAAACAGCAAAATAGTCATTGGGCTACTCTGCATCCAGTGAGGTTTAGCTGAATATATATATGGAAAATGAGATGTTTAGTGCTGTGAATTATGGATTCTAAGCAGAAAGTCAGACACTTGGGGGATTTGGATGAGAAATTACATATAGATATCCAACACACTGACAGCAGGATGGGTGAGGGTGTTCCCCTGAATAGCAGATGGGAATTAGTTGAGATAAATTGGGAGAACAGTTCTGAAGATTAAACTTGTTGCATTAGGAGGTAATGAGAGAAAAAGTAAGAAATCTCAGGTGGCTTTCTTTTTTTCCTAAAGGGAGATGTGGAAGGAATGAGTATCCCCAAAAAAGAAGGGAGGTAGTGGTTATGGTTATCAAAGGGGAAAATTTAAAGCTGTAATTGAAAGCATCAGCTGTAGGTTTAGGAGAAGACCCGACCCTAGATTCATTGAGAAATAACAGAAAATGATCTTGGACATTGCCTGGCTTTGCGGTAAAGAAAAAAAGAGAAGAATAAAAGATAATCCTCCTATCATGGGCTTACGTGTCTTGTGGGTATCAGTAGGTACCATTTTTGAGAAAAAACTCGGGAATGGACTCAGTGTGGTGCAACCCTAAGCCAGGTTCACTTCTTGCTTGCTCTGCTCCCTCCATCCTTGGTGGCTCGGACACTGTCCTGTTGAGAGCTTCAGGCATGAGGACAAAGCTGTGGGCTAGCCTACAAACCCTTGCACCCCACTGGAAAGACCTCTGCCTGACTCCAGTCATGCTACTTCATTGTAGCCTCAGAGTAGAAACTGAAAGCAAAGAGAAGAGGCAAAGCAGTTTCCTGATATTTGTTCCAAAAATAAGCAATATGCTCTCCCATGATTGGAAACAAAAAAAGAGAAGAGGAAATGAGGTAACTGAAAATTTGCCGACATCTTCAGATTTTTGTTACTGCTTTGGTGGTAGCCAGTGGTGACAGGTGACACATGACTTCCCCCAAAAAAAGGAATCCTTATTTGTGTCGTTTCAATTGCTGTCATGATTTATGGCAGGGGTTACCTCAAAGCCCTTCTGTCCCATAGAATTTAAATCAGAATTTAAAGTCCAGTTTGACATTGGGCTGCCTAAACCTCTTCGTGTATATTTAGATAGGAAATAAAGGAGGTGTAGATTTAAAAACATATGCTAGAACTGGTTGAAAATGCCTTGTCCCAACAGCTTTTTTTGTTAATATACATAACAGACCTTCACTATGGCAATAGGCCTGTTTTTCCTTAAAAGTCTCTTATTTCATTGAAAATCTGGATATTTGAAAAAAAAAAAAAATTTCCCTTTTCTGGTCTTCCCTGATGGGGAGAAAACTTCCCCAAAGCACACAGACACGTGCCCAGCCGTGTCTGGGCAGCCACCCGCCGTCCTGCGGTCTCTCTGCCTACGTGCAGACATAGGGGCTGGACTTCTCAGCAGCCATAAATGAAATAATTTAACTGTTTTTATATCAATGTAAAGAGGATCTGTTCTGTAAAGTAGAAACTGAGTGCAAGGTTTTGGTTTTGCAAGGCAAGCAAAGAAAGGTTTCTTTATTCAGTCTTTCTGTATTAAGAGCACCTGCCACTGCAGAAAAAAATAGCTTCCCACCTTCCTCACATTATAGATAGTAGAGACTTACTCTTAATAAAAAAAAAAAAAAAAAAAAAAAAAGCAGCACCCAACCTTGTTCCATTTGCAGCACGATATCAGGAAAGAAAGAGAGAATACTGCCAAAGGTTCTTCTTGCTCCAGTATAACTCTCAATGATCCAAAGAGAGCGCGACACAAAAGAGGTAGGGAAAAAATCATACACTGCCACCATTTCACCTCTCCCTTTACACACGCTAATGCACACGCACACATATACTCATACATGCACACACACATACGTACATAATTGATGAAGTCAGAAATTTTTGTTTCTGAAAACCAGCTTTAGATGATCTTATTTATTTATTAGTACTACTGCTCAATTTATATTTTGGCTTGCTATTTATTATGCAAAATAACATGTTCATATTTTATTCAGCAGAGCATTTGATTAGTGTAAAGCTTTATTTGCTGGCCTGCATAACAGCATTTTGTCTGGTCTGCAGGCAATATAAGATATTCCAGATTGTTCATAATTTTGACTGACTCCAAAAAAGAAAACTGTTAAAAGGCTGAAACTCTTTCTCAGCGTGTAGATGGCAGCAGGGCCTTCGGTGATACCAAGTTACAAGTTAATTTTGTCTTTGATGGAATGACTTGCTACTTTTAACAATAAAGAAACTTTTTTTTTTTTTTTAACAATAGATTCTAAATTGCTGCATGTATTACAGGATCCTGTGAAAAAAAGTCTTCTCTTTAGTGTCCATTCTCAGAGGTCTCCTGACCAGCACTTCCATATTCAGAGTCTGTTTCTATTTTTAAGGGTGATCTGCAGTCTTTTTATAAGATCTTTTTAATCTAAATCTATTGCATTTTATTAGTTTTCAGGTATTTGATATATGTACTTTTTTATTAAGGTTAATATAAAGTACTTTAGGATTTGTCTACATGAAAGGTGCTACATAAAATAAATGTTTCTGGTGTGCTCCAACAACCTGAGTCACCAAGCAAGACCAGATGACTTCAAAAGATGCCTTTAGCTATCTGTTTAAAGATAATTTAAAACGTTTTCATTTTAAATGCATTTCCAAAAAAAATGGAAAACTACCGAGTATAGAATAGATGATAAACATTAAAGGGGGGAAAACAGTCTAGGAAGGCGAGTTCAGGAAGCTATAAATGTATAAACTCAACACATTTACTTGAAATAACAAATTATGAGCTAGATTCACAAGGAAATTATTGGCTCCGTACATGTACGGAGGAAAAATAATTTGAATAGTTTAAGGAGAAAGATCCAGGCTAATCTTCCCTGACAAAAGACGCCGAATGAGAAAACTCTCAGTTCTTGTCTTCCACCCTGGTGCCGCCAAGACCCTCTTTAGGGCAATACTGCGTGTGGCCCCCGGTGGGGTGGGGAGAGCTGCGCTCCCGGAAAGAGGGGAACTTGCTGTTTTCCCCCAAATGCTTTGGCTGGGAACAAACACAATGTAAAGGGACCCCATAGACAACCTGAGAGAAATACACATCTCAGTAAAGACACTTTTTAAAGAAAAAAAAAAAAAAAGAAAAAGAAAAAACCCCAACAACCAACCACCAAATATGAATAAAAAATCTTCTTCTCAGGGCAAAGGAAAGCTGTCTCAGCAGCATCACTTTTAAAATGGATAAAAGCCCTTCTCAGAGCTGAAGACAAATCAGTAGCACCAGCTTTAACAAAGAGAGAAACCTTACTTAGGGCTAAGAGACAGCAGGAGTGGTAGGAGTACCAGCTGGAACAGAGATGCACATCAAAGAAATTAAAGCCCTATGGCTGAAGAAATTACATGGATACTATAAACTAATAATTTTAAATATTAAAAAACCCTTTTCAGACTAAAGAAAAGATACACGTTGTAAGCAGCCAGCCCAAGGTTAGCAAGCACTGAGTGAGCACAGCCCCTCAGAACTGGAGACCTTTACCTTGATGCCTCCTAGGTTACAAAGTGAATTGTTTAATCCTTACTGGTTAAAGACACAGCTTGCTACGGGTGTTTTTTTATTTTTATTTCTCCCCATGCTTTTTAGTTTCTGTTAAAATACATTTGTTAATCATACAGCAAAGTTGCACAAAATGTTCTGTTTCAGAACAAGGAGTTATACACAGACTGTGTTTCACTCTACCCTGATGCAACAGCTTGCTTTTCAGCATGACTCTGGCTTTTCCCTCGCCCTAGACATTAGGCTTTATAGAGTTAAACTTAAGGTCTAATTTTCTTTACTAGCAGAATGTATCTCATTTGCTATCAGTGCATGCAGTATACATTTTGTCAACATGGTAATTCAAGGAGAAAGTCAGGCTCTCTTTGTTACCAGATTTACAATGGTTTCTTAAAAAGACAGCTTGTGTATACCTCCTGCCTCACTAGAATACTTGCTTGCTTGGTTCCTAACAATGGCTCATTAAATTCAGTCAAACTAGTATGAAACTTACCTTCAAACAGTTTCACTTGCTGAACCCCATTCTCAAAGGATTTTCTAATCTGCAATTTCTATTTTAGACTTTGAGAAGGAAATTGGAGAGAAAAGAGCACATAGCACTTTCTGCAAAAACACCAAAACCAAACAAAACTTGATGATACAGTTTCAGAAGCAGAATAGATTTGTGTCACTCCTGTTTTGAAGGCAATCATGCTCACAACATTTATTCTTCAAGCAGGAGCATTCACCAATGGTTTTGACTGTAATTAATCTCATCTTGGAAGAGAAACCTATAGATTCTAGCAAACTTTCTTTTTTTATTCCCCCCTGAAGTCTGTTATTTGCCGATCCGCACAAGAATGTTCAAACCATATACAGCTCATTACTGGCCACTATAAAGTTAAACTGTTCATGCACTCTTCCCACCTCATCCCCCCAGAAAGCTGAGATTTAGCTGGACAAACAGCAGCACAAGGGCAGAATTTTCACCTTTCTTGTACAACTGAGAACAATTCAGATTTGTAAACCTTTATAGGAATCTCTTGATACACCTTTTTCTCACTCCCTTTGTATAGTATCTTCCTCAGCATCGAAGTTGTGGCCAAAACACAGATTTATATTATATATGAGCAGGTAAAGAAGGAAAAGATCACAAATGAAATCCCGAAAAAAGATGTTAGGGTTATGCGTCTTAAATTGTTAGACATGGGAAATTATACGAGTGTGAATTTTTTTTTTTTTTGAGGGATGTGAATGTTTCAATAACCTTTTATTGTCTGACACAGTATATGATTAAAAATCTGTAGACGATCAGATAGTCCAACTAAGGCATCTTAATTAAACCACAACACTACAGGTGCATATAGGACATTGTCTTTTGCATTAGCTTTTGTTTACGACTGCCCCTGGACTCCGCGTGCAAAGCTGAGCATGTAAATGCCATTGCACAGCTAAATACTTCCACGTAACCCTATTGCCTGTCCCTGTCCTGCCACTAGGAAGGGTTCACCGCCGCTTTCCAGATAGCAGTCATATGAGCAGCACATCGCTGCGCTAATACAGGGTTTATATCCCATGGGTAGCTCAGACCACACGTGTAGTATAGAAAAAGTGCCATCTGGAAGTAATTCCCCATTATTACTTCTTATCAGGACTGCTGAGGGTTTTTTATTTATCAAGTATAAATGAATCATAGGGCAAACTGATGTATGCTCATTAAACTATGAAAACTTATTAGGCTATCCTTTTAGTGCTCAAAATAGAAGTCTAATAGAGGTAGGCTAGATCATGCTAACCTGCAGCATGAATGTGACATGCAAAAGAAGAAATAGACTGAAATCTGTCTGAGTTATGCCAGGAAATTACATATTCTTCTTAAAGTAAAATAAACACTTGACAAAGCTGTTAATCATCCCTAGTGGAAAGGATTTACAGATTCAATATTAAGATGATGAGCTTCCCACTGGTCTTAGGAGCACTATAGTCAAATGAATCAATTTTCCTCTGAAATCATTTAGATAAAAATTACATTCACATTGAAGAATATGAATGGTTTGAATGCTAAAATGTCACTTTAAAAATGTGTCGTCCCTCCAGTGAGCTCCTATTAGTTCTCAGTTATTATTTAGTATATTTTGAATGAAAAATTCAAAGTCAGTGTCTTATATGTAAATATGTATATCTGTAATGTACCATACAGGCTCATGTACTTTTTCCTATACAGAAACAGTGTTGCATAAACATACATAATCTGCAGAGCCTGAGTTAAAAAAATATACATTTAAGATTGATTTTTAAATATCACTCCTACCCAGACATTTCACATCAAACCACACTAAAGATCTGCTTCAGAAAAATAAATTTGCACATTAAATAGAAGAATAAAGAATACATCTTTATCTTGATTAAGATGATTTCATAAAAGCTCTTGACAATTAGGGGGTCTTTTTCAGTAATTTGAAACAATGCTTTGTTGAGAATATATTTTAAAATCTACCTGCAGTTAAATTGTATCTGGGGACTCCAGTAAAAAAAACAAACAATTTTTAGAAGTTACCCATTCAAAGAGAGAGGGGAAGAGAGAGAGAAAAAGAAAGAACGAGCCAGGGAGATTATAGAATTTAATGATTAAGAATGTGTGCAGTGCAGTATAAGTACATTTGTTTCCTTGGAAACAAACTAGTACTGTTGCACTGAAGAAATTTGTAAGCATTAAAAAATTCTGTAATCAGGCCCCAGGAGAACATATTAAATTTTTTAAAAGGGATAAATATTTGACATTCTTGGCCATTTTCTGACTGTACTTGTTGATGAGGCCTGCTGTCAATGGGTGGTGTTCCTAACGCTAGAGAAATGGATACGATACATGAACCTGCCCAGCCAAGAACACACTTTTAAACAGTTAATCCATGCAGCAGGATCAACTCCGGCATCGCACAGAAAGATTTAGATCTTTTAAGTAGCAAGTAGATGGCAAATGCAGCTAAATGCAAATAAAGGTAAACTACCGAGCCTGCAATAAAGATTCAAAGGGGGAATTATTAAGAAAAGGGTCTAAAGCCTCTGCCTAAGTCGTCCTTGCTTGCAGAAAGCAGCGGGCTGGCTCCCAGGGAGAAGACAAGGTAATAAAGCTCCTGTTTATGCCAGGTACAAATTATATCCTATTGGAGTTCCTGAGCTCAATTAATTCAAATAAAACAACATGCTCTAATCTCTTGAACCTTCCCCTGTTTCATAACCAAACTCAACACAGTTCTTTCCAACTGCCCAGGAACACCTAGGTGCTTTTATACTTCAGTTTTGCCAGCAAGAAACAGAATCCAAAGTGCAAAGAAATCAAAAAAATATCAGAGGCTTCCAGTTACAAGCTGGAGCAAAAATATCCAGAACCTCAGAAGAAATGTTACTTTGGTGAGCTGTCCATTTGAAGAGTAAGTGATACCAACAAGCTACAAGAACACGTCAGTTCTGGTTGGGCGTCTATAAGTAAAATCTTTTTTTCTTCTCACTTACTATATTATAACCTTAAGCAAGTTGTAGAGCTATAGCAGTAATGTCATTTGCCCTGGAAATCCATGCAGCTTTTTTTGTGACATGTTTCAAAACAAATACTCTATCTCCTAATAAAGGTACACAGGAAAAGGTGAGACTGATCGTTATAAAGTAAATTTGCTTCATATCACCAAAGAAACAGGGCAAAATATGCAGATCAGGTCTAAAAACATTAATGCAGTGAGCTCATTTGAGCTTATCCCCATTACACATGAGACTGTAAGATGTGGTGGATGAGGCTTTATAGTTATGAGGAAATAATAATTGCCAAAATGATCCCTCAGTTTCTCCCGAATGGAAAAACTCAAGACATGGGAAGTTACACGGAACAAGAATGTGGTAAAAAGGATTCTAGGTACAGGTTTTTCATGCAAGTGGAAACCTTGAAATTAGTTTCCAGGAGCAATCGTGAATTTGTAAGCAGAAGCTCATGCTTTCAGAAAGAATTAGGGGAATATAAAAAGAAAGGTCCCATTATTCTTCCCTCCATCAGAAAAACTGAGCTATGTCTTCAACCTCATCACGTAACGTCAGTGGATTAAGCCTCCATCTTTTACAAAATTAGAAAAGAGATTCTTTTTGCCTGCTTGGATACTGAACCCATGTCAGCTAATTTGGTGGAGTTTGAAACCAGTTTGAAGAAAAACAGAGCAGAGCTCCGAAATCCGAAGGACCCGATGCTGCAGGGAGGCTTTGCCGGCTCTGGAGAGGTGAGGGCTGCCTTTGCAACTGAGCACTATTTAACAGGATTGCTTCACAGCTGACCTGCTCAGTGGCATTTGCAAACTTCCAGACTGCGGGCTATGGGACATACTGGGATCCTCTCTGATTCCAGTAATATTTTCATTATTTCAACAAATTGCATTAATTTCTTTAGACTCAGTGGTTCTGAGTCAAATTGTAGATTGTTGCGCTTCCATATCGTATAGTGTTTATAAAGAGCCGAAGCATAAAGCAAAGTGCTTTAATACAAAGTGCGTCTATCAGGATAATTTTAAATTGCTAAACATGCTTCCTATCGCCACATATCTAAAAGGGAAGATATGAGTAACATTTGTGCCTAATAGATAGAAAATACTTAGTTTCACTTTCCTTCCCAAATACATGCTTGAAGTCAGTAAATACTATGGAAGACCAACACAAACTTCAGCTACCTATGTCTGGGTTTGTCATGGCTCATTTTGCCATGGAACCACAGAATAACAAAGCTTGGGAGGCACATCTAGAGCATCTGGTCCAATCCCGGTTCAAAGAAGGGCCAACCTCAGAGTTAGAGAGGGTTGCCCAGGGCCTTCTGCAACTGGGTTTGGAACATCTCCAAGGGTAACCTCTCCTAACATCCCCACCGGGCCCCTCTTCCAGTACTTGACCAGCCTCAAAGAGAGGAATTTCAAGCTTGATAAAAAATAATAGACCTTTTTTTTTTTAATTGTTCGCTTTCAGATCCTCAGGCTGATACTTTGATGGGATAGAAAAGAAAATTAAGTTCAAATGGACACACTAGCCTTTCTTGTAGCTAATAACAGAAAACAAAGCCCTTATCACAGCTGTGTCAGATCTTAACACAACCCTGCTCTCAGCGTAGGTACAAATCAGCTCAGAGAATCACTCTTCTGTTACTTACAGGGACTTTGAGAGGAAAAAAACCCCATCCAAAACCAAATTGTGTTTTCCAAATTACACACCTGGTCACCAGACTTGGTTCAGGACTAACTCTTCCACTCTTGGAGAATCTTAATCAGCCCTTCCTCTATTTCTGCCTGCTTAAACAAGACTTATAGGAAAGGCAAATTCCCATTCCTCTTGACAAGGGAGATGATAAACCCCTGCCTTCTTCTCAAGGACATAATTTCCCTTCAGGTAATATCCCACAAAAATCCCACAAAAGATAAAAGACCCTAAATGCAGCTTCTATGGTGTGTGTTTTCATGCAACAAATTAGGGACTTACATAGCCTTTCCATATACGAAACTCCCCTTGATATCAATATGTATTGCTTTTAGATAAAAGCATATCAACAGTTTTGAGCTTTTTAAGATATTTTTGTTTTACCGCTTTTATGCAGATTGGCACTTCTTCCTTTGATCTTTCTCTCTGACTACCCTGTAAGTTGCTTTTCCCAAAATTCCTCATTCTTCAGGGTAAATTTGAGACTGGAACCTCTGACTCCTGTGTACTGTGATTATCTATGGGAAAAGTAAAACTGAGCCAGCTCTAGGGAGAGCTTTTCCTTTGGATCTCTGCAGGGACCCAAGGGTATTGCTCCTTTGATACTATTTTTTTAAGAATCTTCAAGTCTGTATGTGTGCAGTGGAAAGTTTATTGTGATATGACCATGTGGTAATAATATATCAAAGTCCAGCATTAAAATATTTCTAAAAACATGAAAAATGGGCTGTTCATAATGCTAAAGAAGGACAAGCAAATTTGCTGACAATGTGGGTAATTTCCTGAAATCAGAGTTCATCTTGTAGCAAACCTGTGTTCTGTAGACAACAGAAACAAGCAAAGCATAAATCACTCACTCACATACACTATCTCCTCTGTCCTGATAATCGCATGTTTTTTGGATCACAACAAAGGAGACTATGCCTTAGAAGAATAATAAGGGCCTGCTCCGATATCCATTGAAAACAATGGAAAAGGCTCCCATTGACATGAACTTCAAGGGATGAATATTGCATCTGGCTGTAACACCACAAAGATCTTAAAACAAGACCTGCAGCGAGCTTTTTACCGAAGAAACATATTGAAGCCTATGATCTCCTGCTAGTTATGAGAGTCTGTACTTTTAACTGTATATAATGAATGCACACATGCAAGAAAATCATATAACAATGGGACAAAAAATGGATTTATCCATTTTTCACACTTGCAAATATGTTGTGGAAAATTTCTCCTCATTTAATCAATAGTCTTATATGTGTATTCTAATATTTCGATTTCTTAAAATCTGTATACGAGTTTAACTGTTGGAGCATAAGTAGTCCCAATAACTTTGAGAACATATATGTTAAAATTATGAGTAACTTTGCATTGTAAATGCGTAAATTTTTAAAAATCATTGTGGGGGCATTATGTTTTGAAGGGCATGAAATTTTACTGTACTCTTCGGGCTTTTGTAATTGCGTATTTCTAAAGTGGCAATATTGTCTCACCCTTTATATGAATTTTAAAATGCATCATTTAAATGGAGCCTCATTTTCTAATTTGGTACACATCCCATGCTCTGAAATATTTTACAATCTAAAACTTTTTTCAGCAAGAAAAGAAAATTTTGGGGTGCTAGGGGCTTGTCCACCTACTAAATCACAGCCTTGGATTGCATTATGAAAAAAGAAAGAACTCTTTAACACAGGAACAGTAAGGCTGGATAGCAAATAAATTAGATACAGACATGAGATAATAGAAAGCGCAGTAATCAGAAGACATGTTTTATTATTACAGGTGGAGATAATGTTGGAAAAAAGTGTGGGAGAATGCCTTGGGCTTGTTTTAAGACCAACATAAAAATACAATACCTATATGTTTGTTTTAGCATCTTTTTTCATAAAGATTTTTTTTCCCTAATATTTATTTACTCTTCACATGTAAAAATAGGCCTATTGAAGTTTTTAAATGTACCAAATATTTAGGAGTTAACATGACCATGTCTGAATGCGAGGTCATTCTTTTCCTTACAGCAATATTTCCTACAGCCCACATAAAAACTTCCACTTCTATAATCTGCAGTAGCGTCAACAAGAAATTCTACTGACCTACAGCAGATTTCTAGATTTTTCTCCTCTCCTATAAAACAGATGAAAAATTCAGGTAAGAATTTCTGTCCACTCTAAGGTCTTTCTCCGGGTTCATGTGATTATGATGGTTATTTTCCTGGGAGATTGACAACCTGGCCCATCGAAAAGTCTTGTGGGTATTTTTTTTAGGTTTCACTGCTCAAATTGCAAGAAAAATATATATTCATGATCCCCTACCATTAACCTTCATTTTAGAAAGAAGCAACTCTGCACCAAAAGATGTGTAAATGTTCCACAATAATTTGCTTTAATGAATCGAATGACCATTAACCTGCTGCTAGCCAATATAAATGATGATCTAAAGTACATGTTATACAACTAAGAATAATTATACAAGCTATGTAGCTTTTCTTTTGTATTTTTAAATTCAAACTGGGAATAACAGAACAGTGTAAAGTCCACCGTTTTAATCAACAAAAGTCTTGCTAATGTACATGTTGGGAAAAGGAGGTTTAAACATTGGCTACATTTTGACCTGTGTTCAACAAGAAAGATTGCCCATTTTATGGGTGCAAAGGTGGAGACAGATAGCCCATTATATCTGTGACTAAAAATGTTTTTAAAAAGTTGAAAGAGAAGGCAAAATGAAATGTGACTATTAACACCCCACCCCCCCGCCGGAATTTCTACTTTATACCAGCAATTTTTTGTGGTCAGTTCATTGCAAGTCTACTAGATTTTCTAGACTACCACTGCACATGGTGATAGAACAAAATATTTCAGTAGCTTGTAATCTTGTAAGCAAAGATTGTAAAACCTTTAAAAAGTTGGAATCCAACAAAACTTCTACAAAATTATCTTTTTAATGAATAGATGCTCTTAGAATAGTTCCCATGAGAACACCTTCCAGCGAATTCCTTTTTTTAACAATATTCCTTTTTTTAATAATATTTTTAAAAACAAACACAAAAAGTATAAATGCTGTTAGAGCTTTTTTTATTTGATTATTCAAATGAATACCTGTGTTGCCTTTTCTTTTGTTATGGCAAAATTGCCTGAACATACTAGAGTCAGATCTAGTTCAGGTAACCATAAGTGGTTTTGTTTATTTCAAGTAAGAATTATACCATATGCCACGGTTGAAATTAGAATATAATCAATACTCGGTATCCCACAATGCAGATATATAGACAGTTTAGATAAAATTCCCTTTTCCAACTAATATAGTGATACAGCATTGGTAGCTTCATTGTTTTTGTGAAAGTCTGCTATCCTTCAGTTTAAGAAAGACAAAAGAACAGAATAAAAGCTGATGCACAAACCACTTGTAGTTTCCATTAAAGAATGATTACTGAGAAATTTCCCCATACTTGCACACAGACATGAGAGTTTCTGTACAGAGTAATTGTGAATATTCAGAAAGCTTCCGTTAGAAGGAAGGACAGTTTACCGTCTCCCCTCTCATGACCAGTTAGGAGGTATCCTTTGGTGTCCTGGCTATTGCCAAGATAGAGCTGGACAAATGTTGGCAAAAATGGTTTAAGAACCTCACAAACAGATATTACTGTCTTTAATTGCACCACAGTTTTGCTCTTGTACTCACAATTATTTGACAACACTTAATTTTTAAAAGCATCCACATACACAGGAAGTAGGTTTAGAACTAATGAATTTCCCATAGGGAACCTATCTCTGGATAGGTTATTCTACATAGGCTTATCCAACCAGCCCAGGAACAGAAATCGTCTTTGTCCACTCAAAATTAACGTCCCAGAACATCTAACTTTGAGCACTGAAAAAAGTAACTTTTAATGCAAGTCAAATCTCACATAACCTTAGCTCAGGAACAGTTCAGCAAGAAAGATGGTTTCTTCAGCCTCACTGATAGCACGACATTGAATGACAAAATAAATGTGTCAGGCAAAAAAAAGGCTGCAACACTGGGAGGAGAGCTGGGTCGCAGCTATATCCAGACTTCAGAGGAAGTAAAACAACCGAGAAGGAGTTGATAATATTGTCTGATCTCTTTCAAAGGGAAAATTGAAATGAGATGAAGATAGCAATCAGTGCAGAGATGTTTTTGACAGCAAGGAAATGCAGACCACCGTGTCCTTTCCTCCTTTACATCTGACTTCACATCCCCCAGCAATATACCCCCTTTTGAAACTTTTCCATCTGAAAATATTTAATACCTGTGTGGGAGCTCTACGTCACTGCAAGGCAGTAGGAGATATTCAGCATGAGCATTATCAGGTCATTCTCTTGGGCAGCAATAACTCTCTCATACTAACTCCAAAGCTGAACCAATGTTTTCATTGTAAAATGCACTCCCGTGTTTAGAGGGAAAACCCAACATTTATTACTCATGGGAAAACTCCATCAAACTATAATGCTCAAGCAGACAATGAGAGTTTGCCTGATTAAGATGTACAGAAGGATACAGGTAATGTGTATGCAAACACGGATTTTCTAAGTATCAATGAATCACCCTTTACAGAAACATCTATGTTCATGAATAAAACCAGGAGAAAAGACAGGTAGGTAGCAGACAAAGTGGAAGGGGTTAAATTTCTCCAGATAAATCAGGAAATACAGTGTATAAAGCTAAATTTGAAGGAATATATTTGCTTTAAACCTTGAGGCATAATACTCTCATTGAGTAGGGAAAAAAAGCTAGAGAAACAGGGCCATTGATATGCTGATCGCTGTAACAATACGGAGCACAGAGACAATTTAAAACTTTACTCCTACAGCTGATTTAGGGTATTGTTGAATAGCAGTTGTTAGAATTTACACAAATAACTATTCTTCTAGTCTATATTTATGATATTTTATTAATCTTTCTACTATTACTATTATTATTAATAATACAAGAGTACTGTTTTTCCAGTGCTGCATTGTGTTCTCACAGACACCCGTGCTTTGAAGAATTTCCTTTCAAAATTATGAAATATTTATACAATAAATCATCAGATGATTTAAAATTAAATCATTCTGGTCGTATTTATGTTCATGAATCAAATGTGACTTTTCTCGCTTTACATAGGTCTATGCTGTTTTCAACCTCAACCTTTGCAAGTGACATTTTCATTTAGAATCTTATCATTTCATAATTATTACCTTTCAGAACTCCTAGGGAGAGAACAAAAGCTTCCTCTTTGTATTTCCATTGTTACGTTTCTTTGAAGAACAAATTAAATTTCAATCCCAGCCAAAACAAACTTTTAAAGTACAAAATAAATTAGAAATTACATGAAAAAAAAACCAAGCTGTGAAAGCTTAACGCGGCCTCTCGTGAGCCCCGGTATATTCTAGATAATTTATTACTGTGTTTTCTTTGTTTAACCGGTGGACCAAGTTCAGCCTAATGAAACATGGCAAACATCTCACTGAAGTTGATCTGAACTGCTATAAACTGATGCCAGGACTCTTGTGATGTTAATAAAGGAGAGGGGCTCGTTTATACCTCCAGGGTGATTATTTACTATCTTTCAGATTATCATTACCTTTTAATTGTCCTCTGAGCTGTCCAAAGAGGAGATATCTGATTATTTCTCAGCTGCCTTGCAAAACGTGGAGCCACACTCTATAAAATACCATATTTACACAGTTGCTACTAATGGTGATTCTTATTATCATCGGTTTCTTTTAATTTCACTCCAGTGGGCAGATTATTCTTTTTTAGGCAAGTGTCGTGGCTCAGATTCATAGAAAAGGCACAACTGCAATTAGCAGCAACAGTAAAATGGAGCAAACAGAATATTTGTGAGCCTGGAAGGCATTCTTGCTTTTTCAGGGAAATTTCAGTTTTAATTAAGGAAACAAACAAACTTTGCATTATCAAAATGTGAGGAAAAAAAAAAATAAAAAAAAAAAAAAAATCAGACTGCAAGGAGGAGGAGGGGGGAGAAATCAAGGGACCTGGAGAGTATTCAACTCCCAGCAAGGGACAGAAATGTAAGTGGCTCCTGGCAGCCCCATCCGGATGAAGAGACGGGGTGGTGGCACTCGAAGCCTGGCAGGGAGAGCGGCATTGATGGGAAGGAAGGCGAGAGGCACTCACCTCGTAAAACAGTGACACCTGGGCAACGCGTCGGCCTGCCTGCTCTCTTTCCCAAGGCTTGGGATCGCAGGTCTTCCAGCATGCAGGAATATTTTATGAAAGATTCACTAATGCACCAGAGAAGCAGCGAGGAGGTCGCAGCGGAGGCAGCGGGGCAGCACGCACAGCATCCCTGTGCCCCAAACGGGCCCAGCGCCTGCTTTGATTAAAAGTTGGAAGACCGTTGCGTTTTACCGTGAGCTGAGCTGCCAAGGCTCGCTAAAAGTCACCCATTCCAAGTTAAAAGTAGCTGCCCAGTCCAAAATTATGAGCAAAACAGAAAAAAATATTTTGTTTGGACTCAAAAAATAATTTATTGAAAATAAACGTTACAAATCTATTTTATTTCCCCCTGGAGCCTTGCAAAAAGAACCAATATTCATCTGATATATTTTGTGTAGGAGCACAGCTATATGTTAATCTCTGTAATTTAAGTTGCAGTGGTGCTGAAATGCCCTCAGCCAGTGTGGAGCCCCTCGCGTGAGGCTCAAACTCGGAGCAGGGAGCAGGGCGGGCGTGGGAAGCCCCCACTGCTCGGCATTGCCACCACGACAGAGAGCTGGGACAGCGAGGAGACACCGAGGCACTGAACCCTCCTTGCTTGGAAAGGGATAGGGCTTAACTCCTTCATTATCGAGGTCTCCAACCTACCTTGCCCATCTCCAGCTGCTTGTTTTTAAATAGACAACTTTGTCCAAGCCATGCCCTTGCTAAGTCACCGCTGCAGCATCCCGTACCCCCCCTGCTACTGAAACAACCTTACAGTTTCCATGCTTTTTCAATTCCTAGGTGAAGCATCCCTAAATTTTTACCTAATGAAGGTATCAGCTACAAGCCTAATATTACTGTGCTATAAATGACTTGAGAAACTGTCCTAAACCATGTTAGCTGGGGACATAAACAACTTAATTTTTAATCCTTTCCAGTGATATCACTGTTTCAAGAGTGAAAAGAATAAGACACTATTCCCATTATTTGATCTTCTTATTTTGGATATACACTGGATTACTTAGGGTTTTTTTAATCCAATTAGGTTTGCCTCTTTCAGCCTAGGTAAAAACCAACGGGAGATCCTTCTCTGTGAAGAACATATCTCAACCTAAGTAAAGGGAGAATCGGGTTCATCAATATTCCTCACATACAATTTTAAGCCTGCTACTCTTCTATCTTTCTGCAATCCTGTTTTTCAGAGAAACTTTTTTTCCAGACAGTAAGATGCAAATCTACTGCCATCAACTTTCTGTTATTCAGAAGCGCTAAGAAGTAAACCACCTGGTATTTTTCTTCAGCGCCTATATATGCATATGCAAATCCAACAGCTTAAGTATCTGCCAAACTATTTACCAAGTTTGTCAGGGAAACAGCCTCTGAAACAATCTTCTTTTAAAATAATATTCTACTGCTAAATTCTTCCTTTGAACGCTATTTTTGTCTCTTAAGGAATAGTCACCCTCGCAGTCTGACTGCTTGTTAAGAAAAAACAACAAGAAAAACAGTAAAATCTCACTGTTGGCCTATGTTCTAGTGCCAGTGTTCAAACATCAGGATCCCAACAGTATCCCAACGCCTGAAAAACATGTCCTTTTCTTTGAAATCTGCCCGCGTTGCGGATGAGAGATTGCCAGTAGAAATTACAACATTTGCCATGACTGAGATGGGGTGGGTTTTTGCATTTGGACTGAATGAAACCATGGAAAATGTTGTTAGTAACAACTCCAATGTTATAAAAAATCACCAAGTGACAGATTTCGAGATTAAAAGGAAATATTAAAAATCCCCTTCAATATTTAAAGCTTGCTTAACTAGTAGCACTTCACTTGACACTGACTCGTGTCATTTTCTTTCATTCCTCTTTTGATCCATGCAAAGCAGTTACACGATTGCAAATATCTTATCATGTCACCTTCTCATATGGATATGAGATGAAAGAATATTATCTCAAGCTGAGTGATAAGTCCTGTACCAAAACTACGGGTGGAATCTGCATGATCTGATGCTAAACGGCAGCACTGGGCATTTTTTTCCTGATGTTCTGTGTTGAGGATGGTTAAGAAAAAGGATCTTATTTTAACAGGTTATTCAAGGCTACTAATTAACCGTTGAGATTTTATACCAGGTTAGCTGAGCTCTTTGTCAAGGTACACGGATCATTCAGATCGCTTTTATTTGCATGATTACAAAGTGGCAAACCATTGATATTGTTTCGCCTCTGATTTTAAACATGCAAAGGGCATCAAAAGGCCTATTAACATGAAATAAAATTAGCCCTCATCTGTTTTATTTTAAAGGGACTCTTCCCTCCCCCCCCCCCCCCCCTTTTTTTTCCCCCCCTTTTTCCCTTTCTTTCTTATTTAGGGAACTCAGTTCCTTTCCCATACTTGGTATGTAGTACATCTTTTTTTCTCAGAGTTAATTCTCCAAGTCTGGTCTGTCAGCCAGTATAAACAACACTTGATGAATGAGACTCAAGGTGTTTAGTCACCTGAAGCAGCTGTTTGAAGTAACTCTACACACAGCCTGAGGCCCGTGTTTTCACAGCTGTGGGAACTCTTCAAAAGCTTTCCCTCTTGGCCTGCTTCTTTGCTGTGGCTTTAGACTCTTAGCGCAAAATCTGGACAATTTCAAAAGGGCAGAATGAAACTAGAGACAGTAATTTTTGATGATTTTGGGCCAAAAAATGGCCTAGAATAAATAAATGAAGTACATTTGAAAGTGCTTTACCTAGGTGGGCTATATATCTAAGAATCACTCGCGCTTCATGTGCCCATGCACTCACTTAAAAGGGGAGATGCAGGGCTGAAGTACGGCTCTCTGTTTGCACGGCAGTATTTTCACTTTTTTCTCTGATGCAGCTATGTTAAAACTAAACATTTATGGGCCTGGAAATACACGTACCTGAAATAAACTCAGCAAGTTTTTAGAAGTTGGAAAGCTCTCCAAACTCATAAATAGACCTGCAATGATTAGTGATCTGTGCTCCCCGCTGGGAAGCTTTGGAGAATTGGCCTCGCAGAGGTCGTATGATTGCTTCTCCTGGCTCAAAGTCTGTGCCTTCATGATATGCCTCACTGTATCCATGTAGGTAGCCAAAGTAGTGATGAGCCCGAAAAAAAAAACCCACCAAAAAAAAACGAAAAAATTGAGCAAGGCGCTGAGCTGGCAGGGAAATTACAGTTTTGCAAATGCGGGACCCAATCATGCAGCTGGGCTGAAATATTATATGCAGAATGAGGTCATGGATCAGCAAATGGATTTTATTTGGGGGTGGGAGTGGACTGCAAGCCTAAGGCATGATGATGAATTCGCTGGAAAATCCTGAGCGATAAATGGCCAGGTTCTACCTCCCCTGCAATGTGCAGCACCGCCATCCTCAGAGGCACTGCTGCCAGAAGATGAGGCTTCTCGAGGAGTCAGACAGATATTGCTCAATGCCGTGAGTAACGATGGTGCCGTCAGACCAGCCCAAGAAGGTGAGCGTCCCACGGGAAAGGGAGATGGAAAATAAATTCAGCAAAGCATTGACATGAGCACCAGAAAGGGATGTGAGTAGACAGATTTAATCCGTGAGGCTATGTCAGGTGGATGCTTGATTCACTGAATAATGCTTTCCATTTCCAAGTTCATCCAGAAAAGGAAATACAGATACATCAAACCTCAACTTTCAAATGTGTCCAACAAAAGGCATCAGCAAGCTTGCCAGAAAAAGAGTAAGGATGGGACAAACTACTCCTGAGACAGTAGAACAAACATGCCCCAGCCTTAGCTGTTTTAACACCACATGCCTCCCACACATTACTCCATAAATCGTTCTTTTCTTCCCTCTCATTTTCTCCAGTTTACAAAAATTCTCATGTTAACAGAAAACGTTTAGTTTAAATTGATCCTCAGCCATCCTTGGCATGTATTATACATGCTCACTCTTTTATGTTTTATAGCTTATGTCATTCTGTATTTATCATTTAGTTAAGGCCTTATATTTTTGGCTTGCTATTGCCCCTTATCAGATGATAAAATGTTCCCTCAGGAGGGAGAGAAATTTTATGAATTATGATGATAGTATAGAAAATAAATTACTTATTGGCACTACGGTCAGGCTATACATGGAACTGTGTTCTTTGAAAGTTTAGGGCCACATGAGAAAGGCACGTGTGCGGGCACTGGTACTCCCAGGGAAGGAAATTCCCCTGAGGACAGAGTGACCGTGCGGTGACAAGGACAGTAGTGCTGCTTGATCAGAGGCTCAGGGTGAACCCTGTGCTGTCCCGGGGTCTCTGCACAAAACTGCTCATCCTTCATGGCTAGCACTCTCCGGCGCATAAAAATGCCAGAAGGTGGTGAAGTTTCCAGATGTTCTGAGAACAGCAGGGCATAAACGTTTCCAGAGTAGATAAATAGGATTGGGCCATAAATAAGTCCTCTTAAATATCTTCTGTGCTATGCCCACATCTGCATGCCCACAGGTCTCTGGGTCCCTGTGTTTTGCAATGGTACTGAAGGTTAGCTGTGCCAAACTACATCCTGGCCATTGCCTTCACCCTTCTAACGTGCTCCCACCCAATTCTCACTCCCGACCTACTTCTGAGAGGCTTCAGGCAGCCACCTAAGGCTGCCCTCCCTTCTCCCAAGTCCTTTTAGCCCACATGGTGAAAGCACATCTCGTACTAACAGAGACACAGCTGGGCTGGTCTCTTCTCTGCAGAAACATGACGTAAATATTGACATTGGTCACAGTACACATCAACCAAGTCAAACTTTGCTAATGAACTACTAGAAAACTTCAAAACAAATAGACAAACCTGCGGCTGAACGGCATACTGCACCCATTTCCCCCATGTACACGTGACAATTATACATATATAGGCTTGCTCTCTTCCCCCTCAGGAAACAAATCAAATAAGAAGAAAAGTTATTAGGCAATTAAAGATGTTTGCTTAACTTAAACTAGAAAACTTGTTTATATTGCCAAAGCCTGGAGCTACAAAAACCAGCCCACAAGCAGCCAGGATAGCGTTCTCCTCAGGCAGGTACTCCAAGACAAAAAATATGTTAATTTTACCTTTTCAGGTAAATCCTGTTCAAGTGAACGAAGGCTCACAGGCACCACCCTGGGAGGCAAGGTCACTGACTTCTCCTAACCCTCTCTCTAGGGTTGGATGCTAGGACCAGATCTGCCTTTTGGTCTGCTCTTCACAAAGCAATTTCTCAACCTTTGCACAATAAACAACCAACTGACTCCCAAAACAGGCACATGGTTTTGTCATTGCCATGGTGCTTTCAAGGGCTCATTCCTGGGCGAGCACCACAGCCAAGGAGGAAGCCAACTGCATGACATGACATGGCCTTCACATGCCCCTCACCTCTGAGACCCTTGGCATAGGCCAGCTGGCCCAAGGAGTGAGCCACTTTTTAGGTTGGAATAGGTTTCAAGGGATGTAGGATTATAAGGCTTAATTTTAAGTGAAAGCTAAAGATTTCATAAAAGCTGACCAACAAAATCCTAAGCTCCATATGAACAGTAAGGTAAACATTACCTGGCATACAGGGTAGCATTTTATGTGTTCCTTCTCACCATAAATGGCAGCATTTTACAACACGATTTAAGTAGAACACATTTAAAAGACCACCTATGCAATGTAACCTGTTTGCTGTGACCGAGCTATGCCCTTCCAACCTCCTCAGCTGGATCATTTGGGGTGATTTTATAGAGTTTGTAGACAAAAAGGATAAAATCTGTGAGGATTGACTTAAAAGCAATAATATGCTTCTGTTAAGCAATAATATACCTCCATTAACCAATATTCAAAATTGTTGGATATGTAGGTAATGGCAACTATATATAGAAATGTTATTTTATCTTTAAAGAAGTGAAATATATTAAACTACAGGTGATGAGATGTTACGGGAAGAATCATCGTTAAGAGATCCTTACTCTGCATATGCATGTAAATAGTTTTATGAGGATATCCTGTTGAAGATGATAGGTTCCTTATGAGCAACAGCTTCTGAGCAAAAGGTTCCCTACCTTGTAAGTACATAAATGTGAGACACAGCTGGGAAGTCTGCCCACAGGCAAGTCTTCAGGTGAGTAAAATGAGCAGGCAGAGTTTGATGGAGAGAATCCAGCAAGCCCTATCGTCAGTGCCTTCTCTGTAATGGCCCAGTAAGAGAAATGGGGGGCGGGGGAGAGAGAGAGAGAGAGAGAGAGAAGGAAAGAAAAAAAAAAAAGAAGGGAAAAAAAAGAAAAAAAAAGGAAAATAACACAATTTACTGCCTAACTTCTAAAAACATGGTGTAATATTTCAGGCTGAACACGTATGTATACACACATATATATAGCATGGTGGTTATTAGAGACACTACAGTATAATGCTTTTCTTCTCTCTGTCTCCAAAACATTTTCCCAGGTTAAGTACAATTCCCATGACCATCATAATCATTCATCTGGCTCTCAGACTGGATAGTGGTACTGTGCGTTGTATTTGGCTGTGAATACCAGTGCACCCAATGATTTCCTTTTCCATGACATTTCTGAGAAACAAATACTGGATCTGATTCACATCTAGCCACAAATATGAATCAAAACCCAATACAAAATTGGATACACGCTGGAAATTTGATAACTTGTGAATATGAGTTTACTCCTGTAGTTGTTGAGCTGCTATTGGAAATCTGGAGCATGCTTGGAATTACAATTTTTGCTTTCCAAAAACGTGCATAGTTCGTTCCTTGTAATCATATTTCTGATGAAGTCAAAGACAGAAATCCCACTGAAAGGGCTGGGGAGGAAGGACTTTGTTTTAAAGACATACACTTTATGGAACTTTTCCTACTTGCTGTCCTTTCAGTGTAAAATATTAGTCTGTCTAATCCCTTTCTTCTTCTGTGTATTAATAGAGACTTGAAAAAAGAGGTTACAATTTTTATAAATTGGAATAAAGTGGCCTCTGTTTTCTAACACTTGCCAAAGCATACGGGGTCAAACCGAAACAGTCACCTACACTGGCCAGTTACATGTCTTATTTAAACAAGAAATTAGTGTCAAAGTTTCCAGTAATTAATTTCTATACCAATTTACATATTTCATTCCTTTCATTTTTTTGCTTTCATGTTTTGAAACTGTAATGCAGCTAACATCTATTTAAAGCAACCTCCCCTACCCGGTGATTGATGTTAGATACAACAATTACAATGCCAGTACTAGGGATAATTCTTTGCAGATGTTGTCAAATTACAGGTTAAATGAGGAAAAAAGTTCCTTTCTTCCGGCCACCCACTCTAGTTCTCTTGAAATAGGTGCAGAGTACTGTATATCCTGTGCTGTAGGTGCAGTAATTCCCCGTTCAGTCACTCATCTGGTTTAAATGATTTCCATTTGCCATTTCAAAGGATGACAGAACACTGTGTTCAGATTGTTTTGCAGGTACCAAAAACGCAGTAACTCTGCTTTGTGTTTTAGCTGGCAAAGAGAAGTGAGCTCGATCTGGCAACACTATGCTGGTTTTCCCTTTAATATAAATAACATTTGCCATTGTGAACAAAAAAAAAAAAAAAAGGAAAAAAAAGAGAAAAAGAAAAAAAGTGAGGTTAGATTATTTTAACCCTTTGTAAACCTTTCCACTCTTTGAGATAAAACAGGATCCTTGTCTTCATGTTATAATCATAACAGTATGTATTTCGTGTTGACAGAAGAAAGATTGAGCATGGGTCCTGCATGGCTATGTAGTTTGGGGAGAGGTGATGAAACTTCTCCATTACCCAGCCCTTGTAGCGGGAGCCAGGCACAGTCACATTCCCTGAACGCAGGAGAAGGAAGGTAATGCACCATAAACAGAATATGGAAAAAATCAAGAACAAATTGAAAAAAATGGCTTTGCCTGCCCTTGCGTGTAGTCAGTATTGTGCTATGCTCTGGAGGAGAGCAGACCGTCCCGCTCTTGAGCTCAGCAAGAAAACCTGCAGCGTTGGTATAGCCCACCGCCACGCTCTGTAGTGGCACGCAGCGTGGTGTACTGGGGGTGTGGGACATCGAGGTGTGCAGAGCAACTTGGCACCAGTCCTAGGCACATTTGTTCCTTGGGAAATGCCTCGGTTTCCTCACCAGAAAGTCATCAGACGAACGGAGAGTGGGTGACAATGCCATATGTGCACTAGGCACAGGCAGCGCCGGGCACCAGAGCCCCTGTGCAAGACGGGGCCAAACGGACTCGATGGCACAGATACACCCCACTGTCTCCGAGCAGACTCTCGAGCTGCTTCTGCATTCCCGGTGCCAGTTTCTCGCAGGCTTGCCATGCTCGAGCCCTGAGGCTTTGAATGGGATTTCCATTTTAATTCTTTTTCTACATATGTTAGGCTATGATCGCTTCTTCTCACAGTGTATGGGAATGAATTCTGGCCAAAAGAAGGAAAACAAGAATAATTTACAAATAGAAGTTGAAGTAGAGGACAGAAAAGCCAGGCTCTCACACTTTATTTTTGGCCAAGGCAGTGGCTTGCTGTGTGGCCTTATCCTTTCTGCATCTTCCTTCCACATCTGATTAACAACAGCACGTAGAATAAATGCACTGAAAACCATTGCCAGGGATGACAGAAAGACAGCCCTATGAGTACCTACAGGAAATAGAAATTGCTCTGGCCAAAAAGACCAGGGACCGATGGAAACACGTTACCAGCTATTTGGGTGATGGTGAACGGTCTACACTGCCAATTTGTTATACAACCTCTTTCGTAATAAACTCCTCGGAGGCATCTGCACAACTGTGTGCGAGGTAACTGTTGCATGCTATTCCCTAAATAATTATATTCTCTAAATATTCACTAAATATTCCCTCTCTTTTCTTTAAATCACAGCCCCAGGACTCTTTCTCCTCCTGGCCACACCAATGTGCACTGCATCCTGAGGTAGCACCTCCCCAACGGAGCGGTCCATTTATTTTTAACCTACTAAGTTTAATAATTTTCAGAACTGAGCTACGGGGTGGTTTGTGAGTAGTGAAGGCACGAGCATGTGATTTGTATGCTGTGCTTCAGCGTCTTGGCTTTCGAGAGGAAAGCGCAGCTTGCTGATGAAGGCTTGTGGTTTTCCTGTTTGTTGTCTGGAAAAAAACACGTGGAGGTGGGCTGCAAATGGGCAGAGTGGGGCAAAAAAGGAAAAAATAAGAAAGAAAAGGCATAAAGATTTTTTCCTAAGTAACGAAGATGCCCAAACCTTATTTGCTCCACACCTTGAAAAAAGTGCACTGTCCCAAAGGTAACAGGAACAGAGATCCCGATCTTTGAAGCACGATCTTAAGGTCTACGCAATATATTTGACCTACGTGCAACGGTTACGGATGCTGCAAATGTGGCTGCAGCTACTAGAAATTAAAAGGGTTTGGTCTGCTCCAAAATGAAGCCAAAGAGCCTTTGCATGTAAGAATGTTTAAAGCTCTCCAGCAACACTGCTGCCCAGCCAAACAGGCAGTTTCTGTAAAAGGATAAAGAGCTTCCTGCCAGCCTCCTTCACTCTGCTTTGGTTTATTATACACTTTTGCCACATGAAGTGATTTTAAAACCAAAGGGCTTGCTTTCCTGGTAAAAGAGGGTGGACAGGATTGTGAAACATGAAGAATGTCTAATCTATGACTTTCAGGGGTGTAGGATGTGTAAGGCTTGGTTAAGAATTTGGTCATGGATTGTATATTCTTCCCTGTGCACAGACTATCCAAAACTGGTCATTATTTAGTGCATTCTTTAAAAAAATGTAATAATTAACATGTTACTGATTTTATTCATGGTATAAATTAAACACAACTGTTCAAAAATGCTACTGTGAGCACATTGCTAACTTAAGAGAATGTGCAAACAGTAGTGGCATAAATATTTCATGGATAACTTGAAATTTTGCTCATATACATTGACAACTTCAAAACCAGTTTTCTCCCACTGCTTTTGCCAAGTAAGCTCAACAGTCCACAAAAAGGAAGCGTGAAATGGCCACAAGCGTATCATCCAGCGCTAGAAAATAAAGATTCCTCAGTTGATAGAGGAAATAAATTGCTTTAATATATGTTGATATTATATACCAAGCCTACAAACGTGTGGATTCCTGCACTGAAGCCCAGCTCTGGAGATAAGCGCAATCTCTGTCTGTACATTCAATAATATATTTGCAGCTGTTTGTATGGAATGTTTGATGCATTCCATAATATTTTTGTTAGCAACTGCCCAATATTGATTTCCAATGGCAATAATTTTGAAGCCCTGACCGGGTTAAAAAAAAAAAAAATCTTTCCCCTATGGTGTTAGATTTAAGAAGCCAACAGTGTCATAGTAACAGCATAGCTGTGCACCAAATCTGTGTTTAGATAAAGTCATTTGCTTATTCAAATTTATGGCAGAATTTATATTGCTATCTACAAATAGATATCAATAGTTAAAGAAATTTTATAGCGTTTTGACATTCAATATATTATGCAGGTTTAAAAGGCTCTGGAAAATGGATGAACTATCTAAGCTGAACAACTTTCCACTTGTAAAAATGCTTCTCAAAGTACAGACGACTCAGATTTAATACTTAGTCTTGCTTGTTTAAGCACATGCTCAAATGTGGACGGGTTTTTCATATTTTAATCCTGACAGAACAATGCAGTCTCCTCAGAGCCAATGCTAAATGAAAAAATGACAGACATATCTTATTAGGGAAGATAATTTAAGTAATACTTATTTTTAATGCTTCACTTAAGCAATACTATTTTATGTCTTCAAATACATACAAAACTCTTCTCTTTCCGTTGTTGATTTATATTACAGCTTGCACTGCACAGATTCTTATAAAAATAAGATTTTGAGTTGATTTAGGTCCCTAACATGTTGTAAGAGCTCTATTACATATCCCGCAAACACGGTGTGATGGAACCTATTTTTATGCTATGCTTCCTTCTTCACAAGCATAATTTCCATTTGCCAGATAACAACTCGGATAAAAGCTTTAAAATAAAAATAAACTTATACACAAAACTCTTTGAAAAGCATAATTTATCTTATGGAATAGTCAGCAACCTAGAGAATAATCTTTGACTGATACAAATAATAGAAAATTTCCTAAATAACTTTTGCTCCTGGTAAGCTTCCAAGCAAGTAATTCACAAAATATGACTTTCTTCATTGGAAAGGTTATAAAAATTTGTTTGTTGGAGGTAGGGAAGGAAATGTAATTAAAGGCTAAATTCAGGCTCATATTTCATTTTAACTAAAAAAATATGTGTGATTTGGATATAAGTCACCTAGGTACTTCCTTTTTTTTTTTTTTTTTTTTTTTTTTTTAAGGCAGTGCACATTGTCAGCAAATCAGATTATCCAATAGCAGAAGTACATCTGGCTGAGCTGACTATGCCAGGTAACCTTAAATAGAAACTCTGCAGCAGTTAACTGTGTTGCAATACTGGGCTTTGCTGGTAATACTTATCGAAAGTTCCCCTTTGTAGCATTTCTATAAAAAATAAAAAGGGAAGAGGTGAAATGAAAACATAAAACTTGTTGGGGTTTTCTGTATTTATAAAAAATCCCTTTGCAGTTGGAAATGCTTACAAAGGCATATATAAAATACAGCAACTCCAGTTATTTTTAACTGCATATGGTCTACATAAAATGAAGCTATAGATCATGGAAGCTATAATGAAGGCAAGTTAAAGACCATAGCAATTCCAGTACTTTAGCTAGTCTTGAATTTATAATGTCTTCAGGTAATACCTTCAGCATTCAAAGGACAAATAAAACAAATTTCTCCATTATTGGTCATAAAAGAAAATATTAATTTGTTCCCTTGGTAATTATTTTAATTATATGAGTGGGATCCTCATCTCCGATACGTTGCACACGTGACCTTACGTCAGTTCCGACTTTTATTCGCATAGAAGTTGATTTGACAAGACATACTGTGGGTATTTGCACTGCCTGCTACATTTTAGATCAAAATCAAGTTTTGGATCCTCAGTGCCTTACAAGTCACTTTTAAACTGAGATAAAGCGTTCGCTTCTGGGGCTGAGCACTCAACTTAAAAAACTCTTCTTTCCCCAAAGGCAAATACTATATGAAAATAAATTAAAACCCAAATTTTGCTGGTCAGCTATTTTGAATTTATAAATAGGCAGTTTCATGTGAAGAGAAGTGACCTGAAACCTTGGTTCTAATCTTTGACAAGTCTTGGAAATGCCCTTTTTTGTCCTTTCTCAAGTAAATTTTAGCTTCATTCTGTCTTCATTATTTCAGTGAGGTTATGCATAAAACAAGCTACTATACAATATGAATAAAAATGGCAGAATCTGACCCGAAGTGAATTACCACAGGGAAAAAAAAAAAAGGACGCGTAAAAGAAAGACAGTGCACCAAGAAAGCGTGTTTGAACAGATGTGCCATTACATGCCCACAACTCATTTGTAAGCTAAACCATTTTAAAGTCAATTGTGTATTTTGAACTATTATATCAAATAGATGTTTGAATTTTCAACGTAGAACAAATACATCAATGTCAAACAGAGCCACATATGCAGGAATCTCCTTTTGCAAGATTCCCTTTATTATATAGAACTCATACTCTTTGAACAAAGAAGAATTATATTTTTGGCACATGGATTAGATGTTGTGAGGCTAAATCCTCCAAGTAGCTGCCTGCATTGATGCATCTTGGGTTTTGCTAACCTTAGATACTTTAACCTAAAGCTCGCTGTAAGTTGTGTAAACTAAAAATATGGATCTCTATTCATTTTCTCAGTTATTTCCCTCCAAATATTCCCTTTTGTCTGATCCCTAAGCGAAAGACTAAAAATACGTTTGTATAACAATTGTAGCGATAATGACCTTGGCCTGTGCTTTGGCCTATCTCATCCCATGTGGTACGAAAGAACTTCAGCTAAGGTGAGCTGAAGGGCATATGCGCTTTCTCAAATAGTTCAATAGGTTTTGCTAGAGACACAGAGAAACTGCAGAGACGTATACTGTGCTGCACACCCACTCTCAACGTATAGAATATTGATGATTCTCTGGCTACCTAAAAGCTTAAAATAAATGTCTGGTTACAGCTTCTTCTTGATGCTACAACATACGCCTTTCTAGCTCATGAATGAAAAGGTAACAGCACAAATCCCTGAGAATTCAGGTGCAACCATACCCCGGGAACCGAGCTGTGCTGGGGGTTAGACTGTATATAGCACATTCCTGGTGTGGTGGATCATAGCAATTTTATAGAGCAATTAACTAACCCCAGCTTAGTGACCACATTCAGAAGAAGTGGCATCCTATGACTGTGAATTTGGGAAGAGCCAACACTGACATTAGCAACCTGGGCTATTAACCCTTTGAGGACCGGGCACGTACGCACAGCTGGAGGCTGGCTCTTTGCTCGTGGTGGTGATGTGTTACCTGCTACATAATCAGCCCGATTGCAGGGGCCTGGCACGTAGCGGCCACTTGAACTGGACACTTCTCCTGTTTTATAAGCCTGAAATGTCAGGATTCTGACTGCTCAATCAGAAGAAATGTCAATAGATTTGAACACGGCCTGTGACATAGGTGCAACACTTTTCTTTTTCATTTACCTCTTACATGCTTAAATCATAAAACACATTTTCTAAACCATGGGTCCAGTGTTTGTAAAAGTGCTCCAGTGATCCCACAGTCTGAGACTGCATGTAATATGGACTGAACAGCTGAGTTTGGTTTTCATATGGAAATAGGTAGTGGCTAAATGCCCATAAAGTCCTTCTGCCTAGGCAGAGACAATTCAGACTTTTCCATGGGTGACAGCGACAGAAACCTGACAATAACAGTGTAACACATTGAGTCAGAGAAGGGGAAAAATTTGACCAGAGAAATGGGAAAATTTGACCAGAGAAACTGGTAGTGTTATTTTTGTATGAAAGAAAGGCATTAAATATCTACTGACTATGCAAGGAGGAGGAGGAAGGCTCTTGGTCTCCAAAGTCTGATCCACAGGACTCCCACACAGCCAACCGGGTGGATTTCAGATCTATCTACCTTAGATGGGGCTCTGAGTCACCCTTGCTCGCTGCTGAATCCGTGCCTTCACAGGCTCTGTGTGCTTCTAGACTATATCTGTTCCTCTCTCCCATGCAGGGGATCACGAAATCATAACTATCAGGTAGGACATAAAGTGGGGGAGGATGAGGCTGAGTCACAGCAGAACTGATAAAACCCACTGGCTCCTGGATCCGGGAGAAACACGGTCAGATAAGGGGAAGAAAATCTTAACTCATTACTTTCCCACCTCCCATAACCCACCATCCAGACCTTTCAGGGCGCCATTGCGGCCAAGGAAAAAGGCAAGAATGGCGCTGAGACCTGGATGGTCCCTGGACGGTCCCTGGACTCCCCAGCGAGTCTCCTGGAGTGAGTCTTCAGCTCATCAACCTCTTCACTACATAGGAGCTGCCAAGAGAAGCAATCTGCACAGGGACTTGGGGCAACAACCTCAGAGACCCTGGGATGGATCCCCTGGGTATCACTAACCACCCTTCAAGCAAATCCAGCCCCATGGGTAAAGCTTCAGGCAATCAAGTTCAACTTCTGCCCTGGGGTGTTTGCTCCTTCCAGAGGTGAGCAGGGATATATCCACATCCTGTGTGACCTCTCCAATCAACTTGGGAATTGTCAGTCTCCAGACAGATTATTCTTCCATCCCAAATTACCTGCTGGCCTCCCTTGCTCCCTTTCCACCATCCTTTGCTTGTGAAGGACCACGGAGCAGTGATGTCTGAGGTTGCTTTTATTTTTTCCCCTCTCACTACTGTATGTGCTCAGAGATTACAGTTTTTTTCAGTGAAGGAGACCCACCATCCTTAAAGATTTTAAAATAAATCTTATTTTAAAAGTTAAAAAATGAGCCCTACAGAAATCTGGATGACTGCACAGATTTGTGACCCAGCTTTGTTAAACAACAACTAACCAAAGCCTTGAACCAGAATTGGAAAATATATTTTTTTCCCTCTGAGATTTGAAAAACACTGGTTTGGGGTTTTTGCCATGGTTTTTGACTTTTGTATGTTTCTGCGTTCACATGTGCAAGCGAAGTGCTGAGTCACAAGAAAGTTTTCCAGCCCAGTTCTCTGTGCCTCTGTGAAGTTCATAGCTCTAAAATCATGTTCATATAAAACATCTGCATGTTTGGGTGCTTCTCTGAGCTCAGTTTGGCATTCAGGTCTTTGGAGAGCCGCCCAGGACAACAACAAAGTTCTGCAGCATTTACATGATCTGACCCTACCTCGCCAGAAAGGCAGAGCGGTGCCGAGGTGCAGCTCCTGCTCCATCCTTGATGCCACTCGCTGCAGAATCCGGGGCAGGGGGGGTCCCTGAGTGGCAGCTGATCTCATTTCACAGGCTCGGGCAGGGAGACAGCCAAGCGTAAACAAACTGAATCCTTCAACTCTAAATATTCTTGCTTCTCTTGTTTCTTGTCCCCAAAATCTTATCATGTGAATGCAGGGTAGTTTTTTGGTTTAATAAGAATAATAATGGCTCAGGATGCAGGAAAATGACTCACATGGAGCTAGTCCAGCTCTCCTAGTTGGTTCTAGTCAGGTCATGATGAATCAGATGACCCTTATCTTAGTTTAAGACTGTGAATAAAAACCTCTCCCCTCTACAACCTGGCCAATTTTTGTTACATTATGCAGCGTATCTCCTTCCCCTCTCGCATTTCCTAGCTCTTCAAGTCTGCCTATTACCTTCTCTGCAAAATTTCCCGTGCATACCTCCCTCCTGAGTTCACCTCTGAGTAAATCCTCTTCTATGCTCTGTAATTTCCCCTTGTCTTATACTGTTTTTTCCTTTTCTTTGTCCTGAGTCTCGGTTTTATCGCTCTTCTAGCTCAAGACGAATACTGCCATATGCTTTCTCATGCATTGTTACACATGACCTACATCCCACCCAAGCCAAAATTGCTTTACTTGCTTTAAAACCCTCAGTGGATTTGTACCTTGGACCCTTGAGAGATTTCAGCTGTATCTGAAAACAAAGCAGAAAACAGACCCTTTCTTATTTTTTTAACACATTCATAATATAAACTACGGCAACACTTTCCAAACCAGGGATAGAAAACTGCTTTTCCTTCCCTGACTAGACAGTTCATAAAGGTTTGGGTTCAAAACTGCAGTTTCTGTCCACTTTTCCCTGCAATAAAAGTAACAGATCAAATAATAAATCCCACATTAGGGACCTTTCTATTCCCTTGGTAGTGCATTTGTGGAGACCCTGGTCTATATTATGGAGAAAGTAGTAACTGAAAAAACAGATGAAAGGAAAAATAATATTTAGTATTGTTTCGTGAAAGAGAAGTTACCATAGGTCTGGCTCCAGAGCAAGAGCTAACCCAGCTTAGCTAGAAAAAGACATGTTCCCGTAACAGGGAAATAGTTTTTGTTTCACATTTCTGCCTTTTTTGCTCAGAGACAGGAAAACAAGGAGACTGCAAAAGAACGACTAACCTGCGTTACACTTGAGTAAACTAAGATTAAGAAACAAAGTGGCAAAAAGCATTGGTGAACTCAAGAAAGGATTACACAAGCTTATGGATGATCAGCCTAAAAATTCAGTCGTCCCCCAACAGCCGCAAACTCAGAAAGTCCCTAAAACACAACTTACCAAAAGCCAGGAAAGCATACCAAAGTCCTATTCTTATACGGCTTCCCGAACTAGCCACTGTCAGAGACAGGGTACTGGGCTAGAGGGAATTTTGGTTTGGCCCAGAATAGCCTTTCTTACATTAGTAGTTGAAGATCACTCGCTAATCTTTAATAAGAGCAGTCTGGCACCAGCAGGGTAAAGCCATGCAGACCTACTGACTCCCGCTCTCTTGCTTTAACCTCTCGCTTGCACCGTCTCGCCCTCTGTCACAATTCTGTAAATCTGTCTGAAACACAGGGAAAAAAAAATATTATTGCAATATACCCCAGTGGAAAACTAGGTAAAAGGAGTGCCACACCTTGTACTCCAGTCTCCCTTTCTTGCATTTGGAACTTTTAGTGTTTGAATGGGACTGGACTGGGTGAAAGCTTGGTCAGTGCATGGTCATCCACAACCAAAGTGGGTGAGCCCTCGCTCCTCTCGCTGTCCAGCAACCGGCATCTCCGATGCTCCCACCTGCCTGCTCACACCACATCTTTTTCTGAGCTATCCCCAAGATGCTGGTGCAGACACTGCGTGCACAAGCACACGAGAGAAGAGCGAGTGCATAGCTGCTTTCCTGTAATTACCATCTATTGCTCTACCTGCGGATAAGGATGGGAATAAAACAGCTTTCCTCTTTTCTCTGAAGAACCTCCAATTTTCTGCTGTTCAAAATTGTGGGTAGCAGACAATCAAGTTGCAACTACACCAGTGTGAAACTGCCGTTGCGTCACCGGCTTGCAGACACTGTTACAAAACTGAGGCAAGGCAAGGCTCTGGGAGGTTCATAAATGTTTCAACATAACCTGAACAGAGTTACAGGGAAGCCGGGTCTAAATCTGGAGATTTCTGGATTTGACTACGTACAGCTTGAAAGTCAGTCTTGTCAATCCTGAGTGTAGAAAACCTTGTCAGCCTTTAGTTGATATTCACTGGATGTTTTCTATTGAAGATCTTCCCTGTATTTTTAGGTTCATTCACTTAGAATCAAAAGACAGCTTAGGGGAGACAAGCCTGCATATATGGAGTACAAAAAATAAAAAAAAATATTTGCATGAAGCCCCTGTGAACACAAACTGCAAGCCATGGTTTGCTGAGTTTAAATCCAACTGTAGTTACTAGTTATCTGCAGTTCTGATAAATATTCATGTATCATATGTTCATATCTGACTGCAGAAAAAGAAAAAGGATTGAGAGAGCTTTGTCTGCCCTGTGAGCTTTTTATCTGTGCTTTAGTAACCTCCTTATACTTAGTAAATAAGAACGTTTCTTTGTTCAGACTTTAACACTTTTAATACCCTTGCAGATTCAGCAAACCTTTGTTCTAAAATGCTTTGTGCCCATTAGGGCTTTTGATTATAGATTACACCACCATTTGATTTCTTTTTTTTTTTCTCATGGGCAACATATTCTTTTTTCATTGAGCAATATTCAGAAACTTGGAAATCTAACCTGTGTTTTAGTCTCAGGACAGGCACATTCTTATGGTAAAAACCTCCCCAATTGAACTTGGGATGCATTCAACTCTTGTATGGTTGATACTTGGCCAGGTTAATTATGCAATCACCCCAAGTAGAAGAGGACAGCAGGATACATGAGCATTTTTCAAAGACTTGTTTTTAGTACAGAGACAGTTTTCTGGAATCAAATAAAGAACATGGAGAATGTCTGTGATTTACAGTGAACTGGCACTCTGAAAATGCAAAGATTTAAAAGATCAACAAGGCCAAATTTGCAGTCGTTTAGGGAATGATTACAGCATGCATCTACATATCCAAATTTAATCAAGCTACCTTGGGTACCAGCAGCAGAATAGCTGTGGCAGCAGTGGGCTTCAGCGCGAGCTGTACAAGCCTGCTTAGGACCCTTGGATGTCTTCTCAGGCAGTTGGCCTGAACCAAAGTCCATGCTGATATGGCTCCACTGCCATTGGCATGCCTGCAAGCCAAATTAAAACCAGCTCGGTTGGGCCTACATGTGCTGCAGTCTCTCTGATGGCTCGTGGAGAACAGGATCAGGCTTCTTGCACCCTCCAGCCACACCATTAGCGCGTGCGGGGACACCTGGTGTCAGGGGGGGTCTTTGCCTTGGCATCCTGTAAATGTAACAGAGAGGACAATGTCCTGCCTTCGTATGGTTTTGTAATGTAATATACGGCCCCGTTCTTTAGTTTGGATGACTGTCACGAGGCTGCCATCTAAAATGAAAACAGCTTAATGCAAACAGGATGCCAACTCTCAGTATTTAAAAATCATGAGCCAGAATCCAGAAAGTCAGAAGATTGGCTTTAAAATCATGGCAGTTCAAGAGACAAGAATTGTGTTGGGTTTAATCGTTCCGCTGTAACTGGATTCATGTTTTTAAGCTTTTTCTTAGTAAACACATGGGCTGGAAACATACTTTTAAAAGGACTAGATGTTCAGATTAACAACCTTACTCCAGCAGTTGGGGCTTTAGGGAAAATAGCAAATATCACAAGACTTGTGCTAAAATTGCGCAAGTTGCCAATGTTTAAGAACCCCCCCCAAATTTGCCTTAAAATGTGAACTATTTATTAACTAAATGCTACACTGTCAAACTAACTGGTGATTCTGGATGCCTCTAAACAAACTACAGACACATCAAAAAGACCTGATTTCTCAGAGGGCGTGTGCTCAGTTATAATAATTTAGGCCAAAACTATTATGAAAAGAATGCAACGATTCCGATTTAACATTAGCCAAAAGGTTTGGAAATTATTTTTTCTGAACTCCAAAGATCTCCTCAGAGATCCTCACCAAAAAAACCCAGTAGGAATAAGCAGCTTTAAATTTGTATTTTAACATTTCCCACGGCCCACGTACGTGCACGCTCGCTCTTTCTTTCCCCATTCCTTCACCGTCTCTGTTGGTCAGAAGATAAAGCCATCCTTGTCATCTTCTACTAATACTAAGAAAGGCAGCAAGAAATAAAAAATCGAGTCCCTGTCATATTCCATCGAGCACGCTGGCTAGATACGGATGTCTCGCCCCCATTTACAATCTGAACCAAAAGATTTGAAGCCAAGAAAGCAGCTGGCACAATAAAAACAGTAAAAGCTCTAGCTGGCATCTCATGCTGACAATGACTAGCCAAATCTCCATGGGGAAAAATGCCAGTATAGATTTCTGTGACAAAAACAACAAAATAGATTTTTGTCAATGTACATAGATTTGACAGGAAGTCAGACAAATCTATCAATAATGAGTGACATATATCTGCAATATTCCCAAACAAAACGGTACATTTGAAGACAAACTGAGAAAATAACTAATTGTGTTACGCATGACACACATTCATCTGGACTTTTTGATCATAACGTTGTAATTCATTAATGCAGGTTATGCTGCAGTTATCCTAGGAAGAACTGACCAGATACACCAACATATTTCTAAGTGCTTTCTAAAGCATCCTTCAAAACACTATCATTTCAGAAAGGGGCAAATCACTTATGAGGATCTTGCAGTTAAAAGCAAGTCTTTATGAGACGGAAATCTGGATTTCCAACTCTGGCACAAACTTTTTAACCAGCATCTCTATTTCCACTCTTAGAAGGTAGGGACAGTATTAAAAAGTGAATACCAAAGGGTTGTCATGCAGTCTTTTTCCTGAGAGATTATACATGACAGATAGTATGTTGTGCTATGCAAATGAAAATATTGCTAGTGCTCTACTGTCACCGAACACTCGCGAGAAATTACCATTTATTTCACAGCCAGATGCCTACTGTGTTGCATCCACATGGAGCCCATGAGAACCAAGCGGCTCTGCTTTTGGAAAGACCTCAGCTCTGTTAAAACTTCAGGAAGGAAAAAAAAAAACAAACTTCCATAGCTGATAAACTGAATCTTACTTAATGTTTATGTATTACAAGTCAAGCCTCTTACCACACCTAGCATGGTGCACCTTAGCGAGTACATGCTGGTGAATTAGGTGTTAAAGATCTTCAGACACATAGATTTTTGCCTAACTTCTGGCCAAACTTGGGACAGATTCTGAAAAAGCTAGAAAGATACGGTTGGGTTCAGAAGCCACAGTGATTTGCTTAAAGTGAGTGTCTAGCAAGACAGCTATGCAAACAGATGGCAAGACCTAGATAGAAAATGCTTTTTAAGTGAAAAGACAGAAACTCATGAAAAAATGTCTTACTCATACAAATTCTGTAGAGTCTTCAAAAATATCTGAAGTAGTTGTTATACATAAATGAACTAGATGAGCCAAAGTCATATTTACTTGGGAGGAAGTGTGTCAAACACATTGGCCTGATTTACCATGAGGTGTGCGCTGCCCTGTATATCAGCATAAATTAGAAAAGTATGAAAGCTGTAAAAAGTGCCCCAGCCACCAAGCCTCAGACATTTATTGTAACAATCAAAATGCTCCAAAGATTTGGGAAGTTCCTTTTCATACACTGTTCACTGACTGATGGAGAAGACCACAGGACCTGCCATTCTTGTATCCCAGAAGCCCCCAAATCAACAACTAAATCATGGATAGAGAAGTTTGTAGAAGCTCTCTGAAAGCTACAGCTTTTCTGTAATAATTTATGAATACTGTACATTGCTTTGATAGTCATGACGTCTACATCCTGAACATATTTGGTAAATTTAATAGGAAACCGTAAGAAAAGCAACCAGGAAAAGGAGGATGAAACACAACCACCGTGCAGCAAACATTTTAGGGGAAATTAAGAGCCAATGGCTGAGCCATCTCCAGCCAAGCCTACATTTTGGTTTGGACTCAAAGGGCCAAATGAAAGAAGAGGGAAGAAATCTATGGCAAGTTTAAAATAAGTCTCTTTCTCAAGAGAAGAGAAAGTTTTCGGAGGAACCAGGGTAAAACTCGAGCAGTGACTAAGGAGAGCTTGAAGGAGGCAGGCACTAGGAGTAATAAACCTTGACCTGAGTTCATGTCTGTCAACAATTGTTTTAAAATACTCTTTTTTCCCTACTGGACAAAAAAAAAAAATAGTTGGATACTTTAGATACTTAATTTCTGCTGATGCCAGTGTTAACTAAAATCAGTGAGACAGTACCTAAATATCTCTGAAGGTCTCTGCCCATTTATTTAGACAGAATTAATCATTCCTTCTATTTCAAGAAGACAGATTTGTCACTCACACCCTGCACGCAAATACGCATCCACAGGTGGGCACAACTGGGCGCAGGTCCCAAGGGGAGAGCTCAGATGCCCGGTTTGGACGGCGGCTCGGGAGCAGTGGTGGATGCTGTGAGCCGTGAACCACGGACCAGCCCCAGATGGGGCCACACCACGAGCTGCACTTGGGAAGTGAACAGAGGTATGGCTGGACCTGGGACACAATGAGGTCCTCAAAAGCTACACAGAATTACTGCAAAAATAAATGTGTTTTAGACCATCCTTTTCTCTGAGCATTTTACCCTCTCCATTTATTTTTTTTTAGTGGCTTTATCAAAAAATGTGAATCTACAGTTTTGAATACATTCAGTTCTGTAAGGTAATTTCCCCTTCGAAATGAAAAACGGAAAAGAAGTAGGTAATGCTTTAATTTGTTATTAGGAGTAATTACTGTCTGGCCTCGAGGGGTTACTTCTACATTGGTTTTAACAAGAAACCCATTTAACATATATTTATCTTTGTAAATTGTCCTGAATGATCAGCAAATACCTAATCATCTGCAAAAAGCTGTTTAAAACATCCTTACCCTGATAACAGGAAATTATAACCTATGAGACCAAAGAAGCTGAAGTGGTGGTTTAAACCATGATAGACATTTGCAAGAAGGCAAGAAGTAGGTATTTTCACATGTTTTCTTTGAAATTTTTTCTTTGGTTATTAACACATCAGGAATAGATCTATTGTGTTCCTCCCATAGCTGTGCATGGCAAAGACAGGCAGAACCCTGCGTCTGAAGCCTCCTGAAGTCCTTGAGGAAAGGCGAGTTCGTATGCTGAACCACCTAGGCAAAGCACAAACCTCTGTGCTGGATGTTGAGAGGAATTCAGGCCAGTATTAGACCTTACAGGAGGCTCATGAATGCTGCAGATAAGCAAAACACCATAAATGTAGAGAAAATCTCAATACTTAAAGAGCGAGGGGATCCCTCTCAGACTTCAAACCTTTTTGTATTGCAAACAATTGCAAATTGTATTTATTATTTATTGAAGGCCCTGTGACATGGTTAGAGTTGAAAACAGACTAAAATTGGACCTCACAGCTTTGCTTTGACACATGAAAACAGACGTGAATGTCACATCATTCCTCTGCCCTGCTTTCTCTGCTCATGTGAGCAGACAGGGGATGGAAAAACACAATTTTCCTCTCTAGGGACTGCATAGCTCAAGGGATTGGTAATAGGACACAAGCCTTTCAGCCCTAAATCAATTACTCAGAATTGACTCAGGTTGTTAGTAACTGAGTTTGTTTGTTTGGCTGCATAAAAAATACATAAAATTCACTCTCACAATGAATGACATTTTTGCTCTGTACAGACCAGAAGCCAGAGAGGCTCAAAGGATACCTTCCCACCTTTTCCTACCGACTCTGAGAGTCTAATGACACCAAAATCTAGAAGCAAAATATGGAAGCAATCATTATCACTTATATATAGCTAAAAATACCCACACTCTGGACAAAACACTCTCAAAAGTTTCTTTACAATGTCTCCCAAATTAAAAAAGCTCACCCAAGGTCTGTGCCTACAAAAAGCCTCAGATGAGCAGGTCTATATGTTAAGAAAATTCCAGCAAATCTGCTTCCGAGGCATTCTGTTAATTAGGAACTAGTGGGGTTTTTTCTGTAACAAAAATAAGTATAATTTTACACAAACATAATTTTACCTTTCATGAGGCTTAAGAGATTCCTTAACTCCATATTAATTCATATAGGCACAATAATGAGCCAATAAATATCCAGGGCACAGGTAATATTCAATCTTCACCAGTGTGTAACCATAATCACCAGCTCCATGACACTGAGCTGACCATGGATGCAGAACAGAAGTATAAAATAGATGAATATTTGAAGGGAAGTGTTCCCATGAGAGTTACCAACAAATACCAGGCATTTCTTTATGCACTATTTTGCTTTTTCTCTTTCCAGACCCAGAGCACAACCAGGAAATGCTAAGGCATGTGAAAATTTGTAAAACAAACACAAAAAGTTTTCAAAACTTTCATAAACCTCAGAAAAGTTTATATTTGGTTTGAGGAATGCAAAAAAAAAAAAAAAGGAAAGAAAGAAAAAAAAAAGAAAAAACAGTTCTCGTTCTTATTTTTTCTAAAGTGGTTCAACTGTCCCTAGTTCATCCACATGAGTTTGCTCTGTGTTGACACTCGGCAGCCAGGGGTTTTCATCCCAAGAATTGATGCTCACAAAACAAAACAAAAAAAACCCAAAACCAAACACCAAGCAAAAAAATCTCCAAACAACAATAAATTTTTGATGTATTTAGGTCACACAGAACTGCAGAAGGAGGCTTCTTTCTACCCTTACAGATTTATTCCAGGCTCAGGACCCCAAACTGTCCTTAAAAATATAATTATTTAGGAGCTCAGTCTGCAGCGGAGCATTGTGAACAGAAGCACTGGTGTCCGGAGCAAGACTCACGGGGACAGGGGCAGGTGGAAGAGAGGGATGAGGGAGCAACGCTGCCGTCCTGCCCCGACACAGGAGAACAGACAATGGTCACCTCCTGCTGCATCTGAAATCCAGATCAGCCCCTGGGCCCAGGGTCTACTTTATCAGACTGGAACCTATTAAATATCTGTATCACTCACAAAACTGCATGAGAGACCATAAACAAGATATATCTTTTTTTAGTTGGACAGATGAAAATATGTTTTCTGTAGAAAGTCTAGAAACTGTTTCCAATTTTTTAAACAGAGACATCGATGTATGGACACATGCATACCATGGCAGCAGACTTTTTAGAGCAGACATATTTAATACTTTTAAAATCTGTGTCCTACTTCCCCGTTTGCAAGGGCAAGTCTGTATAGACAGGACAAAGTGAGCCATAAACTAGTTCAGTAGCAAAAGCAGAGAAAATTGGTGGGACAGATTTCAGGAGCAAACTGGTGGCTGGGACCCAAAATCAAGTGATGAAATCTGAGTATGGGGTGGCATCGCAGCTAAATGGATGCAGATGAGACCTCCAGGTAGGGATGGAGGTGATCTGCTTGGGTGAAAGATGTTGGGCAACATTGACAGTACGGGAATTTATTAACAGGCATTACAAGAATGGCCATGATCATAAAAGTCTTTTCCACCCAACCCAGACTTTTCCAGAGCCTTTCACAGTGCTGCTTTAAGAAAAAAATAAATTAAAGACTCTGCAATGGTGCAGGGATTCACAAAAACCCTTTAGAGAGTAACACAGCTGGTGAGTTTGCAGCACGCCCAGGTTAACTCTTGTGTGCCTTGAGAAATCAAAGAGAAACATCCAGAAATTTGGACGTATTAGAAATGGCAAGAACCGTAGTTCGGGAGAGGCGATTAGATGGTCAGTATCTTATAATTTCCACAGCCACTTAACATCTTCAGCTCTGACGCAGGGGCTTAGCAAGTGTGGCATCCCCGCAGAGGAATAACTACTGACTGGCCATCTGATGCCCACGTTTCGAGGTCCGTTTCAGGGCTCGACTCTGTCCTCTGGTACCGTGGGTGTGCACGGCCAATGTCATCCGCCCTGTAAATCAGCTATTGCCCTGGTGCATTCATGTGTGGTGATTATTTTAAAGGATTTATGGCGAGGCTTGCTTTCACACCACGGGACTTGCCTGAGCTGCAGGAATGACATTCCAAGCTTTTATTTATTTCTTTATTTGCCAGACCCTTAATGTTATTCCTCTGTAGCTTTTTGGCGCATGAATTTATGGCACTAAAACTCTAATACTTCTCTTTGAATATACTTGTGGACGTTTCTGATCTCACTTTAATTGGGCATGCTTTAGGCTCACATAAAATATTAACATCTTAGCCAATGAAAGTCAGCGCCCAAAGCTCAGATGGTTCTAAAATTAATATAACCTTGTTTCTTGCTCACAGAAGCCACAAAAGATCAATTCCAGAAAAATTTTTTTTCAGTATCTGATAGCTCATTTTATCCAGGCAAAACCTGCCTGTTTCATGACCTTCTGGACATGCTGTGATGCACATATATTTTTTGTAGAGTTGAAATAAGGACAGACTGAAGCTTTTGATATAAACATTATTCGGGGAGAGTTTGATTATTCCTTCAGTTGACTTATTCTTAGGTACACATGCCTAACGATTTTCCCATCTCAGAAATCAAAAAGTCTATTATTATTTTAAAAGCTAAATAATGTTGATATAACTCTTGTTTATTAGCTTGGTTTCCTTCAGCAAGGGGATTTATACTCCTGCACTGTCTGAGTGCATCATTCCCATCACCCCACAATATAACCATATACAAGAGAAGGTTAAGAAACTCCCAATTAGAAAGTACTTACAGGTTTCCTAAACACAGTCTGAGAAGTAGAGGAATAAAATTCAGCAGGATGACCATGTGATGGCATCGCTACAGCAGGAGCTCAGCCAGATTGGTGGGCACTGTGAATTGGCACAAGAGGAACCAGAGCTAAGAAAGTTTGATTTCTAATGTTTACAATACTTTTTGTTTACTTTTTTTTTTTTTAAAGTCCCTAAAATGACTAGTTGCTCAATCATAGGAATAGGACTGCCACTGAATTTAACAAACCAGCTCACACCGTAAACCTGCCTCAAAAAATAGAGGTGCTTACGGTACGCCCTAAGATGATCATATGCTGGACAATTCCTATCTATGGCAAAGCCCCTTTACATTAGCTGAGAAAACCATAGGTGTCCGTAACACTGACCCATCGGGGAGTCAGCCCTGGAGATACTAAGTCTGCTGAAGAGCTGCTTTTTCTGGACCTTGAGGAAGAATTAAATCTGCTCCGTGCTGCCTCCTCCTTGAGACTGTTGCCAGGAACGTGAATTCATATTGGGCCGGTTCACGTTCCTGCTCCAGCCCTTCTCACAGCAATGAGCTATTGGCATTGCAATGCCCGAAGGTTACCTAAATCATCGCCGTCCTTTGCACTGTCTTGACCTTTTTAATATTCTCTAATTCAGTTGGGTAGCTGTTCTCTGTCACCCCAACGACTGATTTGGGTAGCTTCAATGCAAGAAACGGGATACCCGGGCTAGCTAGACCGTTGCAGTGAGGAATGTTGCAGAGGTCAAGGTTGTACAAAGTTGTGCAATGCCATTCTGCCTTAATTATACCAAATTTTGCCTTTACTGGTTTAATACTTTTTGCAAAGAAGAAAAAATAAATCAATGTACCATTTCTAAAGAGAATATTTAGATTATATGTATTATATATAATATAGCATAACATATGCTATATATACCGAGGTACTATAAACTAGGTATGATTTGCTTTCAGTGAAATCAGCCTTGCTTTTAACTTTCCTGTAGTAGTAGGAGATGTCTAAACAAAGAGCAACTTACAGATAATGGTGGTTTTCTCCATAATACGCACTCATTCAGAGCAGAATCCAACCACTTTCAACATTCAAAGAGTTAGAGGAGTTCTTGCCACATGGCAACCGTCATGAAAATGTCATCATTCCCAGAGCAGCCTCCATTGAAAGCTGAGCTTGAAGAGTCGGGAAGTGTACTTCCCTGCGTTTCAGAAATCTTCTGAAGCAGGGATGCACAACGTACTTAAAAGTATCTCCATTCCTAAAAGTACCACCGTGCGGGTCCTCTTTACCAACTGAGTAACAGAAACGAATCTATTCATATTTTCTCAAAATGTATTTCCCTAGATCTCTTCTGGTTTGACAGTTCTCTAAAGGAAAAACACAAACCTTTTGGAACAGAGATAGCCAGGTTCAGAAACCAAACCATAAAAAGTCTAACTGGGGGGGAGGGGGGAATTTGTTTAAAAGAAACAGGACTTTTCCTAAAAAGAAAAAGAAAGGAGTGGCTGAAAAAAAGAAAATATGATCATTTTTAACTGTGATAGGAATGAGCACTTAGTAATATTTTAATTGTTATTTTTAATTTCCTCTATCTGAAACTTGAAAAAATGTTTTACTCTGGGAATAACATTCAAAACATGAAAACATTCATCATGTAAACTTCTGTTACCTCCTGACACCTCTCTTGTCCTCCCATACCACAAAAAAAACCTCAAAATAAACAAGAAATTAAGTTCTGACCCCTCCAGAGACCTCACAAACTCCTCTGGAGGTTTTGCCATTGCTATTCATTTTACACAGAAAGTTCTCAGATGCCTTTCTGATGGCTCCAGTGTGTAACCCTGAGATAGATAAGCTCAGAGCTGGGGAACCGAGTCCAAGTCAGGAATTTATGGGAAAGCATGCGGAGCAGATGGTGGAGGAATGAGAGAGGAAGGGAGCCACAGCTGAGAGAGAGTGAGTGTTGAGACTGTGTCAGATGGGAGAAGGAGGAAAATTATGCTGATCTAGAAATGTACAGTGGAAGTCTTCAATATTGAATTAGTAAATAACTAGGCAAAGATATGTCTGTCTTTCAGGTACTTTAGGGCTTCACCATATACAATTAACATTTTAATCTTTACTACACCCCTAACAGGAGAAAAACACTGTCACTGGCTTTTTACCGATCCTGGCATCTTCTTATCTAATGCCAAACCTAACGTTTCAGGTCAGCTTCAATCCAGTTCTCCCTAACTGGAGATCTTTAATTCAGGTCTCCACCCGCTGTTTACCATGGATATTGAACTCCCATCAGGATGGTTTGAAGCTCAGTTTTCAAAGAAATTTTCATTCTTTATATTTTAGGAGGAAAAAAACCAAGGCAGCATATCCTATAAAATAACTCCAAAATGTATTTCTAATTATAGTCATTCATAATGATGGTTAGTGAAACATTAGTTTCCCTCACTTCTCAGTATACCTGTCCCACAAAACAGTTATTCTTTTTGCACATATAATGGAAGAAAAACAATCACCCTTGGTTTACAAGTTTGGTTATTAGGCACAGATATCTTTTTCAGCACACACATCACAACCTGAACTGACAGTGAAGATACATAACCTTTAAAAAGAGAGGGAAAAATTAGAAATAAATAAAAGGCTCTAACTGCTTGTATTTTAAAATATATGTCTGCCTGTCCATTTTCTATTTTCAGCAAATCTCTAAGCTTGATTTCACCGAAAAAATTCTCTTTTAAAGAGCGTCATACTTTTTAAACCCGAGTCTGCACGTGAGGCCAGACTGAGCAGCTGAAGAGGAGAAGCAAAGACAACCCCTTACCCCTCACCCCCAAATATCCGACCACTGGCGCAGATGAGAGCAGCCTCGGGGCTGCTCAGTTTTCACCCATGAGCAGAAATCCTTGCGTTCCCCACCGACTGGTGATGCCCAAAAAGCGCAGTCAGGTAGCTCCGGTTTCCGATGCCAAGATACTCCCCGCTCCCCTTTCTCACACTTTCCACCCCCAGCCTGGTGCCAAGCGGTGGGCAAGGAAGAGCCAAAATCCTGCTGCCGGCAACAAAATGCTCTCAAGGGCCAGGTACAGATTTCCTTGCGCTATTTTAGAATGTGCAATCCGCCTCAGCATATCCCGGCAGAAGCTAAAGGTATCGCAGCTGTCAATAACGCCACGGTCTCTGTTATTAAGCGTAAGATCAAACTGACAGAAGCTGTCCTCATTTCCACCCACCGGAGTCTGGTGGTGAGAGCTGGCCTGGCTTTGGCAGGGAGCAGGCTGTCATGCAGCAACAAAAAGCAGAATAATACAAATAGTAAGAGCTTACGGGCTGAGATGTCGTGAAAAAAACGATGCTGGAAAGCACATTTGGGAAACTCGGGAAGCCGTAGCTTGTGCAGAGCATCAGAGTCCGTGATGCTGCTCTGCAAAATATTCACAACCCAAAATGACGTTTTTTCTCTCACACCAAGAGTGAATACAGGCTATTTTTGTCATAAAAGGGCCGTTATGGGCTTTATGGCCAGACTTTTAATGGTAAGTTAGGTGCTTAAGGACACAGATCAGCATTACATTTTTAAGAGTGCTTTTAGATACCTGAATATTTTCTTTAAATCTGGCTCCGATTACCACGAGTATACTGGTCTCTCCTTATAACTGCTGACCTTCAGTGCTAGCCACATCCTCAGAGATGAAAAACAAACAGGTTTTCCACTATCACTTTCCTACACTTCTTGACAGAGTTAAAAACATTAAATGATCCTAAAATTAGAAGAAACCCTGTTTCACCTGTGACAAACTAGTTGCTAAAATCCCTTCGGTTTTCAGAACCATCAGAATCAGAAACACTCAAAACAAAAAAAAGTGATGAGTTGAGTAGCACAGCTTGATCCCAGGCTGAGGGTTAGAGCTGACAACATATTTATACCCCACGCAGGCAGAGATTACTGGATGGAAGTTGTCATACACAAAAGGCTAGACACCATGTCATTCAGGACACCCGCCAGTAATTTCTCATGATACCACATGATCTTCTGGGAATATTAGGGAGTACACCAGTGACTACTGGAATTGCAATTGCCATTTACTCTCCAGTCCCAATAAAACAATAAAAAAAAAAAGACTGTTTTAAAGGGACAAACCAGTGAGCGGTGCACTTCAAAAAGCTGGAAGAGCTGATACGAACAGCAGTCTGTTTTTAAATGACATTTTCAAACTTTTGAGGTCTGAGCTCGAAAACTTCGAACAGAAATTTCCATTTTCTGAAAGCAACGATTCTCTTTTTCTCTGCCCTGCCATTTCAGCGCTTTGATTTCAGAGCCCAGACAAAAGACAGAAATTTAAAAGTTTTTGAAAATAGCAAGATCAGGATGGGAAAAAAAAAAACCCAACACCCGACATCAAAATCCTTTATAAATATTAATGAAACTTTCCAAATGCCTAAAAAATGAGTTTGCATTTTGGACACAGTTTTTGCTTGTTTCCTTTTTTTTGTGCAAGCCAGTTTGCCCTTTCCTCACACAATTTTGTAGTTTTTCAGCCCAAACAGAGCCACCTTCTTGCCGACGTGCGACCACATCTGGGTCTGTGCCAGCCCACTCATGTGCGTGGTCTAAGAGGGGGAATGAGAAATAATGGTGGGGTGGTGAGGGGTAAGGGCAGTGCTTCTTTTGACTACCAGGCAAAGTCAAGGTTTAAAGTGTTTGCTTCAGAAAAAGCATCTCTGACAGGTATTAATTCACCTGGAAGAGTGAGTACTACTTTTCAGAGAAGGACTAACAGAAGATAATGGTGGGAAAAGAGAGCTTATGCTAAAAATGAAGAAAAGATCTTTGCCTGTTTACCCCAGCAAAGAACATGCTGGGGGCTATGACACAGCTATGCCGAGGATACAGCACCAAAGATGGGGATCATCCACTAAAGGATGAAGTCGATCCAAGGACAAATGGCATAAGCACAAATTGCCATGGAGAAGTTCAGATGCAAAATAAACTTGCGTATTGGAGGAGTCAAAGGCTGGAACAACTAGAAGCAGTAGGTTTTAGGTTCATTAGTTTTAAGAGAGGTTTTGATAAACCTAGAAAATGGGTAAGAACAGGTGGTTGAAATGACAGCTCAAGAACTTTTTTCATGCATATTTCCAAGATATGTTCAATATTAACCCAAAGAAAAGTATTGGTTTTGTTGCTCCCCCCTTCTGTTCCTTTTTGCTTCCATTAGTTGCTACATTTCTCGTTAACTCATATCTTAGTTTTAAATCAGTGTTGCTGGGGAAGGGTCATTGACATATATTTACGTTTTACAGTACCCATCTATAGGGGGCCCTATAAATAATTAAAAAATAACAATAACCATAATGGCTTTTTAAGAGCATAAATGGAGACACGTTCAGGGTCTTAAAGACCATGTACTCTATATAAGAAAAATGCACCCAGTCTTAGGTATTGGACTGTTTCTGGTCTGCAGGAGTGCTGTTAAAGGAAAATGGGAAAAAGAGCGTAAGAGATTTCAAGGAGGAGAGTTAGGCTATGAGGCAAACCATTTCAGACTCTATAGGAAGTGTGACAGACGGTTGGAAGATAAAAATGGGACAGAAATCGGAAAATGAAAGAAAAAACACTTTCCCATTTGTCCCTACCATCTACACAGGTGAATAATGATGTTTCCCCAAATTATTTATATATCAGATCATCTGATCCACTTCTCAGAAGATAAGGTGGGCAAATATTTCTATTCATATGGCAGATTCAAAAGTGTGCTGATGAACTACCTTGCTAGGTTTTTGTTGTTGTCATTATTTTAATCAGTTTACAACGCAGCTACTTCTGTAGTTATATATTTGTTTACCCATTCTGTCAATGCTTTATAGGCCAATTGCTTAAACTAGAAGTGAAATCACTGGTATGACTGGTGTATTTTCTAATCACGTTATTGTGTTGTAAATGATCAACAAGCTAAGCTGAGTTAAAAATCAGACAGTCATTTTTCAAGCCGTTTCTTTAGAAAGCAGCATGTATCACATACCTTACACTTTACAAACCAAGAGATTTTAATAATTTATTTCCCAGTGGAGTTTTATGACCCTGGGGATAACAAATTTAGCTGTCTAATTATTAGCGCGCTTAAGTATAGGAATAGATTATTTTTCTAATATTCCAGTCAGTATCCTCATCAACACATCAGTGCTAAGATTTAACGCACTCAGTGTGGCAAACCTCTGCTTAAAAGCACTAACTGCGGTTGCTGAAGCACTTCATAGCAGTCATAACACAGTACAGTAACAGCAATAATCATGCTCTTTTTTTTTTTAATTGTATCCGAGTTATAGCCCAACACACTGTCATTCTTAATAGCAACACTGAACTGCTTTGAGCTATTGATGTCAAATTCTACAGTAGTGTATATTGGGGGGCTTGTAACTTTTTCTAAATGTACCAAATTGCTAAAACTCATTGTTACATGTTTATCTGCAAGCAAATAATGAAGGGCCTGAAAGTTTTAAAAAATGACTTTTGCCATTACCAAGATAGTCTGGTTGGTGTTTAACAGCTACTGTTATAATCCTTCCTGTGTCAAAAATTATAGCTAATGTTAAATAAGAAAGCATATAGTTTTACAAGCTCCCAAGTACCCTGCCTTTAAAAGCCCCCACATGTCTCAGCAAGATGAGTAATTGTCCATCAGCCTATGGTTCATTAGGGACCAGAAATCAATTGAGTGGGAGGGTTCATCATAGCAGGTTATAGAAACCTTGGCTGTGCTGGATTCCTGATGAATAGAGTAGTTGGGAATGAGAAACTTTTATCTGATGGCTCCAAGGTAGTTAGGCTACTGACAACTATGCAGTGTAAGGCTAATTGGGCCAGGAAGGAACAGAGGTAGAGGACAGGGTCCGAGCGGAGAATCAAATGCTCCTTTGGAGCTCCAGGGCCAGCAGAAAGCTTGTCTGGGAGGATGACCTACTGTATAAATGAAAGGCTCACAAAAATTAACCAAGTAGAGAAATGCTCCTTAGACAAAAAATATGTTTTATAGCTGTGGTTAAAAGTGTGCTGCTGTAAATAGCGGCTGTGCATGTTACAGGGTAGTTTCAGCTTGGATTTTATCACCTACTAAAATTAAAATTATTTTGGCTGAATCCTTTCTCTCCATGGATGATGCTTCCTCTCACATTCTCCCTCCACAGCTTCACTGTTCTGGAAAGGTAACAAACTATCAAACCAATATGATTTCTTCCCTCTTCCAGGAATCACAGCTCCTTGCCATTACCTCCTTATAAGCAGGCTTTTACTGTAGTCATCCGAAGATAGGGTATGTCAGAAAAGTTCAGCATCCCTTTTACTGCTCTGTTATGTACAACAGGAGTCATGAAACAGGCAAATATTATAAAATGGCAACAATTAAGAAAGACATTTTGGGGAGGGCAGCGATCTTCAGCAACAGATGAGCTCTCTTCCTGGTGCCGAAAATACTTGATTTATACTCTTTCAGCAGAATGAATAGGGTGAACTAAAGTGTCTACATCTGCTCAAGACTGCATGGCTTTAATCACTGCTAGCCTTAGTGGTCTGCATATGCTTGCAGAAATTCTTACAATGAGATGAATAAATACATGAAAGCATTTGCCCGCATGACGGCACAAAGCAGAGGTTCTGAATAATGATGGATGAACCTCAAAGGAGATCATAGGTTCCATTTAGCTGAGCGCTCGCGCATTAGGGTAAGAGCCCTAACTACAGAAACCACTTAAGCCTGCAGAAGCGAACTGCAAACTGATGCTGCTCCTCTCTGAGTTTAGGTTAAAATAATAGGGTGTCAAATTTTCTCTTGGAGTCACAAGTCCAGCTATATCAGGATTTTAAGAACTACGTCCAAACAAACAGACAAAAAAAAACTTAATTAGGGAGACTGGAAGAAACTCAGATTGGTTGTTATTGTATTGATCTACCTGTCATTTACAACTTAAGCTACGCAGAATGACAGATATTTCGAGCGCAACTCATACTGTATGCATGAGGAGACCTTTAGGGGACGTGGTTTTCCACCACTGTGTTGCAATAAGCCTATTGTCATCATGCTATCACCATACTACACTGATTGCCTATATTACTACAGCCATGGAATAACGGGAAGGGGCAAATATAAAACTCATGGAAGTCTATCACGACTTTTTTCACTGAATATAAAAATCTTCTAAGGTTGTTTTTGTGGAGCTCCCAGGTGAGCTCAAAAGCAAAGATTTGTAACTCTTCCAAAGGAAATTGTAATGAGTGTCATTTACCATTCTAAGGTTGCAAGTATTCTGCTTCCATATGGGACACAGCCAGGAACTTATGATTACTCCATTTCTCTGAACTAATACTCGAAGCATGCAGCATCTATACACATATTTCACTTTCTATGAAAAATATTACTTGATTTACTCACATGAAAGATATTACTTACAGGAGTAGGTAGACTTCTAAGACCTTGTGTAGACAGCTGTGATGACAAAAAATGAATCACATACCCTGTCCTTTAAGTAATTGCTCAGATTTTCCTTTTCTCATTCTTAAGGAAAAAAATAAAAAATCTAATAGCACTAGAAGTGCTACCACTAATTTATTTTTTTCCTCTATGGAGAAGAAATTTCTGTTTTGTGTAAGTCTTCTTTGAAATGACTCTCTGTAAAGACATGAATGTGAGGGATGGAATGCTCACTTCAGCACAGCCCAAATCTAGAGCTAGACAAAGACATTCCTGGTATTAACTTTTTTTTTTTTAAAGTTGTTGTTTTGAAACTTCCATTTTTATGTGAAGCTTCATGACATCCTGAGTCAAAGCAATAAATGCAGCACATTTTCTGGGTCATAACACTCCCATCCCCTTCAAGAAATCATGCCAAATAGCTATGTCTGTATTCACTCAAAATAATACTTCCTCTAAAAATGCATGACATCTTATATGATTTACATCATGTTATGTTGCGGATTAGGTTAATGACTTCTTGTGCTTCTGTGAACCATTCAAAGTACCATGGACCAGAATATTATTTTATATAAAATATAAATAGAGTATACTGCTGCAGTGGTGGGTTATTTAACACATGTATTTCCACTAATATCGTAAAGGTCTAGAATGAGGGGTGGGACCAATGTAACGAGCTCCTTCTTCCTGTGTAAAAACAAAAGTATTATACTGCTCTTCAGGGCTAGCTAGTGTATTTATAGATGAGAATTAAATATTTTTCTAGCTTTGTTCTGGGGCTTTTATTTGGAACGTTTCTGTGCTTTAAACACTGAAGTGCTTCATTTCAAACACAATGGCAACTTTAAGACTAAGAGTTAAGAGAATTTTTTGGTCATCTATTGCAGCCCTCTTTGGATGAAATCCAGGATAGGGATAATATTTGGTTAACTAAAAGGTTAAACAACCAGATCACAGTAATGTCAAATGCATCCTCAAGATGATTCCATTTGAAAAAAATAGTGATTATTTTATTTCCTATATGAAACAATTTCAAACATTTTCATGGTTTAACCCCAGCCAGTAACTAAGCCCCACCCAGCCGCTCGCTCACTCCCCCCCCGGTGGGATGGGGGAGACAGTCAGAAGGGTAAAAGTGAGAAAACTCGTGGGCTGAGATAAAGTCAGTTTAATAGGGAAAGCAAAAGCTGCGCACGCAAGCAAAGCAGAACAAGGAATTCATTCACTGCTTCCCATCGGCAGGCAGATGTTCAGCCATCTCCAGGAAAGCAGGGCTCCATCACGCGTAACGATTACTTGGGAAGACAAACGCCATCACTCCAATTGTCCCCCTTTCTTCTTCTTCCCCCAGCTTTATATACTGAGCATGATGTCATATGGTATGGAATACCCCATTGGTCAGTTGGGTCAGCTGTCCTGACTATGCTCACTCCCAGTTTCTTGTGCACCTGGCCGAGCATGGGAAGCTGAAAAGTCCTTGACTAGCGTAAGCACTGCTTAGCAACAACTAAAACATCAGCGTGTTATCAACATTCTTCTCATACTAAATCCAAAACACAGCACTATATCAACTAGTAAGAAGAAAATTAACTCCATCCCAGCTGAAACCAGGACAAACATATACAATGACTTTATCTACAGGATAGGATGCGTTTAGCTAATATCACAGGTTGCCACACTAGGGAAAAATTTTGGAGTCATTAAGTCACTAATGGGTGGCAAATAGGTGGCATGTCAGTTGCATTCTGAAGGTAAATTAGGGTCTAGGAATTATTAGGAAAGGAATAGAAAACAAGCGAAAACATAATTCATGACATTTTTTAAGTCTACGGTGTGCCCATATCTTGAATACTGAAGTCCTGGTATTCTGATGACTCTCACCTTGAAAAGTATGCAATACACACAGAAACAGAACAAAGAAGGGCAATGACGATAAACAGAGTTTAGACTCACTTGTCAAAAAGAAAGAAAAAAACCCAAATAAATCAGCATTGGAATGATTTGAGAAGAGTATGATAAAATTGTACTGAAGTGTGTATGGTTCAATGAGTTACCAAAAAAACCCAACCCCAATACTGTCTAATAAATCAAGAAGTTGGCAACAGACAAACAGGTACCAAGTTGCAAGCTAACAAAATCAAGTATTTGAAACACACAGTGCATAATTGAGCTGTGGAATTCATCAAGATGTGGAGGACAAAACACAAGTTTTAAATGGGATTAGATGAATTACTGGAGTATTCATCTAATAAACAGCAACCGTTAAGTAAACACGATGCAATGATAAGGTGATATCCATGTCACCTCTGCTGCAAGAGGTCTCTAATTCACTGACTGGGGAACAGCGAGGATATGCCAAGGGGACTCTTTCTCTCTCTGGCCTGTTCTTATATTTTTCCATAACAATCTACTATTGTCCACTGTTGAAGACAGGCTATTGATCAACTTTTGGGTTGATCTTTGCAGAGTCACATCTTACACGGAAGTGAAAAAATATACTCACTCGTACATGTAATGTAATCATAAGCCTGACATATTTTCTTGGATTTGGTCTATTATGCCACTTGAAAAAAATATTATTAAAGGAATATTGGGGGAAAAAAGCCATTTCTGAGCCAAAACCACCCTTTAACATACAATGTATCACACTTCTATGGAGATTCTGTGAAACAGGACATGCGCTATAAAAGATAATTACCCATCTATTCGGTGGAGGGTGCTACTTAATCTTTGGAAATTAACAAAGACTGTTTTAATGCTTTTCTGAGTCCCTTTGTCACAATCGATTGTAATTCACCACAGGAATAATCCACTGAGAGGAAACAGGAATGATCCAGTCCCTCATCACTCCAAGTGACGATTGGGTGATTTCTCCAAGATATTCCTCAGAAAAACAAAACTTATTGGGATCAATCCAGAGGTAACTCAGTGAAATTTCGTGGCCTGTGATATACAGGAGGTCAGACTAGATGATCTAATCATTCCCTTTGGCTTTAAACTTTATGAATCATGCTTGAGGTGGAACTGGTAATGGGAGTCATCTAATGGGAGTGGACATTGAAGCAACATCCCTGGTGCTTAGGCGAGCAGAGAAAGCTCACAACATTTGGCTTGAGGAAGAAGAAACCAATTAAGAAGGCCTCTCATAAGAGGGAGAAACTGCCAAAAAGGATTAAAGGGAGAGGTGTAGGCCTTGGTAATTTGGCGTGAAAAAGCTGAGGCCTGAGTTAGCCTAAGAGAGAAATGAACATGGCCAAAGTCATGCTTGACCTCAAGTCTTTCAGGCAACAGTAATTTTTCCTGTTCTGTGCATCCCTTTACCCCCTTCACCCCTGAATGAACCCACTGGCTCCAGCAACAGCAGCCCCTTTGTTGCGTGATTTGGGGATTTGTGATGTGGAAGTTGAGGTTACCAGTTCTCCTTGTTTCTCTGCCTCCTCCCTGGTCGCTCTGGCTTTGGAAAGGGTTACTGGACGTAGGGCTTTTGCTTTTGTAGTACTGTGGTCTCTTCCATACCACTCACGAAGCCCATGTTCCCGTAAAACGTAGGTCCAAAGCACCATTTGGGTTTGTTATTTTCCCAGCCCAAAAGTTATAGACTGTCAATTAACCTGGAGGTCTTCCAGACACACGATGAAAAGGAGCATTCATATTAAAAACCAAAAATATGCATTACAGCGTTGACTTCCTAACTCAACTACCAATGACACAGCGAAAACTGCTGTTTGCACTTGAAGGGGGAAAAAACTGTGTAGCTGTTAGATATAAAAACTTGTAGCTCATGGGTAGCTTTGTGTTTGCTGAGAGTTAACATATTAACAACAACAGTATAATTTGCTTCTCTGCATTTTTAAGTTTTAGTTCTAAGAACTGTACATTATTTATAGCAATAGCCTGATTTCCATGCGGTCCCTTTACAACTGCCGGACTGCATATCCAGCCATTTACATGGCACTGCTACATTACAACTTATCTCCTGTAACTATCTGTTTGAATAGGAAAATGAATATCAATCTGATCAAATATACAAGTCTCTTTGCATGAAAATCAATCCCCTGCAGAAGACATATTTTGAAGATTTAAGTGGGGTCTAAGTACTGCTTGGTCCTTGTGCATGCACAAGAGTGAATACCACCCACAGGGAAAAATATGCCATGGAAAGATTCATAAATAACTTTGAATAACAAAGACATTTGAAAATGTCATGATCTTCTTCACGTATTTCATAAACAGAAAATGTAGTATAAATTCAAGGAAAACATTAATAATTACAAGTTATTTGCTCAGCCCTACTGATCAGCAACAGCCTAAAATATACTGGCAGATGTCTAGGCAAAATAAAGATAAACACAGTTGTGTTCAAACCACTTTTTAAAATTCCAGGGTGAGATTTACAGGCTTTTTGGATCCTGTGACTTTTCACTGTTTGTTTACTAGTTTAAAAATTTTAAAAGAGAAAAAAATTGTTTGCTCTGTGAATGCGAGCCTTAACATCTTTCTTTTCAGCTCGTGTGTTTATTCAGATCAAAATATAATGTTTGAGACATTTTCCTTCTGCTGAACATACCACTGTCAGAATAACTTTGCACACAGTTTATAGCTATTGTATGTAAAGTGTTCTTTGTACCAGAGATAAAAAGTAATACTTCTTTTATTGATAGAGTGGCTGTGAAACCATTTAGCTTTTATTTAAAAAAAAAAAAAAAAAAATCTACAAGGCTCTGACCTACACAACCAATTGTTGTCTATGATGTAGGAGATTGTTCAGCTATGAAGATATGGTTCATGAATTAGTAGGGTGTGACTGAATATAAGTGTTTTCATTTAACAGATCATTATACTATTCTTTTATTTTTATTTTTAATGTGCTAACCAGAAAAGTCCCTACTCCAGCTCAGCTTCTGATATTCAGACATTTATATCATTGCAGAAGGAAGATATCATATATTAAAATAGAAAGAATACTGGTATCACCAAAATCACTGTATTTGCTAAATCCACATTGCTGTCTAAGGAATACTACAAAGGAATGTTTTTCCATCTCTCCATTTTGATGGCAGCTTTTTAAAGCTGTTGTTTTTGGATTGTGAAATTTCTGATTTCACACCTTTTTTTTTCCTTTGAACTTGGATTATTTTCCAGATAATTCTTGGGAAGTCAGCATGCTGAATGTACTTCACATCCAATCTTTTATTCTTAAAGTAATCCTCTGAAAGGAAATAGGAATTTTTCTTTATTTTAGATTAGGTTAATTTCTTACGATTTTTTTTCTTAAAAGTGCAGTTTTTAAGAAAAGGTTTGTCATAATCAAATCAGAAACACTGTCCAGAAAGTAGCAGGGTGTGACACCACATACCAATGACACATCAGGGCAATGATGAATATTATAACCTATAAAGTATCACATTTTGTTTGTTGCAAACAGAAACTTGCCAAAGACAGTGTGTTCTAGCTAGAGCTGTGAAAAAAATTGCTAATCTTTGTTTCCAAAGATCTGCATGCAGCCATAGCAATTTTTATGAATATTTGCAAATCAAAACTGGGGTAAAATTTCAAAAATCTAATTTTTTGGTATAATGATAGATTAAATGTTCTCCAAACAGATCAGAAATTCAATGAGGTCTGAGAAATACATTCCCCCACAACAATAGTCATTTTCAGATTGAAAATAGCTTTCTTGGATGACTTGTCTTTTTTTTTTTTATCCCTTCTGAAGAAAGAAATACTTCCTGTTTTCATTTAGAATAAAAATAATAGCGAGGCAAATTGCATTCCAAATGTGTAACTTTTCATGAAACAGGTGAAAAGTTATTACATGCTGGTGAGATTTTTTTAAATAGGATCTTTATTCCTAGCTTAAGGGGGGCAGAGAGAGAGAAAGAGAGAAGAGATGAATGGCAGTGACATCTGAAAATATACAACTCCTTTATATTAAGAGAGTTTGGTCATATAAACCTTCTGTCTTGTTGCTTTGAGACCCTTTAATAATGTTTGATACCACTAAAGTTTATTGTTTTTATTCATGAAAGCAAAGAAAAAAGAAAAATAAGAATTTTAAATAATAGGCCGATCATAAACCTGAGCTCAATGAGTGATGAAGGAGTATTTTCCTCTGGGGAATTACAGTAGTTGGAAGGGTTTGTTTGAATGTAACCCCAAGTCAAAAAAAAAATAAAGAGGGGGAAAAAAAAAAGGATTAATGCTTCAGCAGGTTGAAGGGGAAAATTATTTTCTACATTAGTCTTGCTATGAGCCATCCTGAGCATTAGGTACTACTGTAATAAGTCAAAGTACTACAACTGAAATAATGTTCTTACACGTAGTTTCAGGCTATTTTATGGCAAAATATAGTGGTCTTTTTAATTAGAAGATGTATAAGAAAAAACAAAGTTCATGATTCTGGAGTCGAGAGCTGATTTACACTTTGCTTCCATGGAACAGATTCGATATTTTTTTAAACTGCAGTTGGAGAAATTGTTTTTAATCATTTTTATTAAACAGGTTATAAGTTTGAAAGGCAAACAAATTATATGTGCAATAGAAGAATGAACTATTTTATCTAATTTTTTCATATATAACTTTCAAAAGGCCTCCAAATTAGGATACTGCATCATTAAGCATTTGACATTTGTCCAGTTAAAACTATTGACTCATACTTTCATTTCTTCCCCCTCAAATTACTACAGTGCCACAGCTGATCTAACTATATTTTCCATTTCTTATAAATAGCCACAAGAAAAGTATTAATTATCCTTGTACGATTTAATGCACCAACTGCCTTAACCTTTCAGGTTTTCTTAAACGCCAGCATAACAAGGCATATCCATGGCAGCAAATGTGATTTATGACAGGAATCTTTAATTTCTGTTTTTAAATATGTTACCCACCGATCTGCATACATTTAAATTCGCCTGCAACACTTTTCTCTGTCTTGAGGCTGTTGTTTAATATTCAAGGATGATTTTTGTCCACATACATTTTGGTCTATGTCACCTCAGATTAAATTATTACTGTTTGCAGCCTTTTTGGAGCAGGCCTCAGGCCCTTATTTACAAGAATCAATGAAACAGTAATGAAAATCCATTTTTCATACTATCAGCTCTGGCCTGCTTTTATTTAGTTAGCTGTGTCTAAGCAAGCAATTCATTTTGTGCAAATGTCACGTTGATAAAAAAGGACGAGCCACGAAAGGGTTAATCATGAAATAAGGCCTCCGCTTTCACCACCCCCCCAATAGTAAAGCACATCTGTAATGGTAAAATTAAAAAATATTTTCTTAATGTATGCAAAGTAATGTATATTGACACATAAGCAAGCCTTTTCATGATGAATATTGAAATATATATGCAAAGCACAGGAAATGTGTAACATGTTATAGATCTTTCAGTGTACATTTAGAGGAAATGAGCCATTTATATTCCACAATTTAGTGAATACCTACTGTTTATTGGTACAGAGCACATAGGAGTATATTTGTCTTAGTAATTTATTTAGGTAAATATATTTATTCTTCTAGGGGTTCTTGTGCTTTTTCTGGTTCTATAGTACTAGACATAAATATTTAACAATGCATTGTCTCAAATGTTATTCATGTAATTTATCAGGGGAAACAGTGGAGCTGTAATAACTTTTAAGCCTGCACCTTCACTTAAACCTGAGATTGATTTAAAATGTGGGAAACCGAGATCTTTCTCCATATACAGTAAGAACAAGGATCCCTGAAGGAGAACGGAGTGAGTCAGACCAGCTCGGACGCCAGCTTGGAGAGAGGGCAACGGCAGATGGTTCACTCCTCTCTTCTGGGCTGTCTTCTCTAATCTCCCCGTAATAAAAACATGAGCGAATGAGGGTTTTTCTTCAAAATAATTACTCTTGTCACATATCACCTCATTTCCCCCTGCAGCCTCGCTTGTTTTCATGCCGATGAGGTCCCTCTCACACTCCCTCGGCTGGGAAGCCAGCTTTTGACTTCTTCCCTCCGTCAACAAACCATCAACAACCATCCAAAGGTCTCCTGAACCTCTGCCTGCATTTGTGAGACACTCCAGGAACCTCAGGTGGGAGGGATGGTTACAGCAAAGGGTATTTTTTCCTCCGTCAACTAATTCCTGAAGGCTTTAGCCAGCCAGTTTCCAGGCATTTCAGGCCAAATTCTCCCTTACTTAATCACTGATGCCTGAACATAGACTTCATGAGTGGGCCTGCTAGTGTCTATTAGCATCCTCTGTCTCAGCGTGCGATCCTGAATTCCTCGGTGAACATATTCACACCACTGAGAGAGCATTTTGCTACTGACTTGAAGGCGATAAGGATATTAACTGATTATCTCTTCTCCTGGCTCTGCTTTCTCCATGTCTATAGCTCCCACCCTGGCAACTCAAGGGAGTTCAGAGTCATTTCTTCCTCATCTCCTATTCAGGCTGTCACTGCTATAGCCATTTGGTCTGTAAACCAGGAATATTTCCTTTCAAACTATGCACCAAGTACTTAAGCACTTGTCAATACCTCTTTTCTGGGATCAGTGCTGATGCAATGCATACAGAGTTTGGTTTTGTTTGATTTTTTCCTCCCTCTTTCTCCCACCAGTTGCAGAGCCCACCCATGGGACTTCACAACCCCACTGAGGAAATAATTTTCAACTGAAGAACGGGAGAAGGTACATGCTATCCTCTTGGCAGCTTGGCATTAAACAAATGTTATACACACAATGTTAGGAGGTGCAAGTGGGAGAGAAAATAATGCAAGGGAGGTTTGCAAGGAAAAAAAGGCTCTTAAGTAATAATTATTCATGGTATAATCTTGAAAATGCAATACTTAACACTAGACAGGCAACTGGCCTATGTTTCCAAAACTAGAGATTAAAATAAAAAACACCCAGTAATTCAAGATTCATTTAGAGGGGAGAAAGAGAAGAAAAAAAGGTGGCAGCTTTGTGAAGAAAATAACACAGGAACAGGATCAGTGAAACGTTGGGCAGAGACCTGATCTCCCCAGAGGTTTAAAATGGTAAGCAAACGTAGGGCAGCTCTATATGGAAAAGCTTATGGTAAACTGAACCTTCTTCCCAAATCATTGTGCAACTACAGGCAAAGAGACTGAAGCGTAATTTATGTTAAGTGTGGAGGCTGGATCTTAGTGCTGGCACAGAAAACATGGACCCTGTGGATGACTGTAAAATTGGGCTCGGGCCAGGGAAAGTGGCACAAGACCACTGGTGGGGCTACAGCAATAAAAATTGTATTTGATTTGGACCAGCACTACTCTATGGGACCATATATATCAGAAGAAAAAGTACTTCCCTCATCTTATCATAATTAGTGCGTGGTAGAATGGATACCCACGCTGGTTTGTGTCCTTCAGAGAGGGGAGGAGATTTGAAGAAAAACAGAAATGCCCTTTTTCCAAGAACAGTTGTTCACATATGTATGGCGAACATTATCATAATTTCCCACTAAGGTAATGCTGGAACTCAGAACAGGACCCAAACCTACAAATTAAAGAGTCAACACGGCCTCCTGCAAGTTGTGAAACATTTTCTATGAAGATGTGACTGTCGATATCCCAACATCAGGACCGTGAGCCTACTCCATGACAAACCCAGCATTCGTCCCAAACAGCTCTCTGACCTGCCATACAAATATCTCCAGAGAACATGAACTGTTCTTGAGTACTATGACCATGATAAAGGTTGTTTGTTTGTTTGTTTGTTTTAAAATGGCATGTAGTCTTTATTTTCACATGCTAAAACTCATTTATACATCCTCATCTCTTTCTATCTCATTTCTGGAGGTAGATGTTGAAAGAGGAAAATGATTGCAGCCTTTTCACAATAAAGTATATGAAAACTAGGTGAAAGTCCTGAAATTTCCTTTATAGTATGGGCTATAAACTTGAACTTCATAAAAAAAGATATATGAGGGCACTAATAATATAAAAAAAAATGTTGTTACAAGATCAATATCATATTACAAAGGTGCTTTTCCTTGTTTTCAGCAGGTCAACATTATTTTTGGATATGCATATACTTAGTACGTTGATCAAAATTTATATATTCACATCTTATCTAGTATATCCATTTCCTGTTGCTTTTTTTCTGGTTAAATATCCATTTTATTTTTCATGTTATGCAATGTACTTTTGTTAGCAGAGATAAATTCATTTTCATTCTTTAAATTTCAAAATTTCCAGCTGTGTAATTTAACATCACAATCATGAAGAATGCCTGCTCTTCACATTTTCCTCTTTTGCACTTTTTTAGATTACATTAAAAAAATTCTCAGCTATGATACTCAATGCTCCCAGTTAATAATTACCAGAGCTTCTTCAGATTATTACAATGAATAAACGACAGCATTTCAGCATATGTGTTAAGCATTTATCACAGTACATGACAGAACACTACCCTCAGAGCACAAATATGGGTGATTACGTATCTGCTATTTTGGTTATTTCCTGAGAAAGAGTCTTCTTGGCTCTACCAGAGCATATTAAGGCACTATCTGGCCAAAATTATCGACTGCCTGATGGGTCATACAGTCCTGGAAGGCCCTGGATGCAGTTTGCATAGTGGCTGACCTATTTGCTCTGATTCAACTAAGTGTATCTCTAAAGGAACCCTTAGGGTTTACAGTGTCAACAGTCCTGTTTTGTTTGTTTTTCATCTCAAACCACTGCTTATTTAACAGAAGCAAAATAAGAGATCAAAAGGGCACTTAATTAATTCATCTCAAATTTTGTCACACAGCATAAAAAAGGATGAGAATTTCAGCAATATTATCAGACTTGTATATACCCACGGGAAGATACAGTTCATACGCATCAAGTGTGTGCCCACAATGCCATTTCAGCCATTATATTTTCTACCTTCAAACCCAAATCACAGAATTTGCCGATGCAAAAAAACCCAGAAAACATTATCACTGGTGGATGAAGTTTTTGGCAACTTTAAAGAATAGGAGCCTAACAGTTAATCAGTTGACCGTTACCTTTAGCTGAATAAAGCCTTTATATTTAGGTATTTCTAATAACAGAATAGAAACAAAAGAAGGAAAATAAGTTTTCTCATCTTATCCTGAAATCTTGAGCTGTGAAAAAAAAAGTTGGTCTATCCCAAGCTGGACACAGTTTCTTGAACACGTAATATGAGAACAAATTCAGATCGTTCCAATCACTCCATTGCATTTAGATAGTTTCGGAACAGGATATTCCATATAACTTCAAACTTTCTAATCTTATTTATTTTTAAAAATATAATTTAACAGAAAATAACACACCAGTAAGTAGCTTCAAACTGAATATTTCCAGTCATTTAACAAATACATTTCCGTTGTTTGGCTCCAAGAGAAACTTGGAGTAAACTGACGGGGGGGGGGCTTTTAGAATTTTATTTTCATAGGCGTATGTTCAAGTTAGAGTTTCCTCACTACCTCTTTTCTGTACACCCTTAAAGATGAGGTTAGAATTAAAATTTATTCACTTCAGGCCTATGTTTATATTTTCTCCTCCTCATATTTTGTAAATGGTGGTGAGAGCTTCATATGTGTTAATATTTGCAGCAGGAATGTTTTACTGTATACACCCAAGTACGAGGGTGTATCTAGTCACTGCATATCAAACCAGGGGAACAAAACTTTTGCTACGAGCACAAGTGTTAACTCCCTGCTGTGACCTGGGAACCAAAAGAGGTCAAGGAACCCATTATGGTCAAACAAAATATTCTATTTGAATTGATTTTCTAATAACTCATATGTAAACTGTTGAAAACAGAAAAGGAACTAAACCCAATAAGATACAAATATGGAATGGAAAAAAACATGCCAATAGTGTAATTTAGAAAGTGTCACAGAAAAGACAGTCTTAATACCGAAATCCTTATAAATTTTTAAATATTAAGGACAAGAAATAGATGGATAACCTGGTAGGGATAACTATTGCTCAGGTGTCACATGTGAATTTGCAAGGAAGTGGAATCTCACTGCACCTGTAGACAAGAGGATCACCACCAACATAAGTCCAATGGAAAGGAAAACTATAGGAGCTTTGAAGTGTTCCTTTATCATCTGCTCATCAGGGTGGAGATGTGCTGTTGCAAATACGACAAATGCTATTTCATTTAACCTTCGGCCCAATAACCACAGCTTGGGATTACCTATAACAGTCTGATGTCCTTGTGTGCTCACTTCTAGCTGTACAGCCCCAAAATGTATGCCTTCTGCAGCTATTTCCCCTCATCCTTTCTTCCTTCACATTTTTTTCTGGCTTAGTGCCAGCTTACTTAGTCCATCCTGAGGTCTACCAAAGTTTATTAATTTTTCTACGCTCCCTCTGGCAGTCTCCATCTATTTCACCTTCTTTGGACTGGGAAGAGTCCTTTTACCTTGTGCTTATGCAGCACCTACCATAGGAGGGTCATGGGCTGGGGCTCAGGCTCTGGGGTACTGGTGTTCACCCCAGGGGCTACTGAATACACTGCATTGGCAGCTGACTGCACAAATAAAGCTATCCCCAAACAAGTAAATATGATGCCACATGACTATGATAAAAATCAGACTAAAGTCTGTGCATAGTTATTATGTTTCATGAGATATCCCCTTTTATCATTGCTTTTTTTTCTCTAAGGAATGTTTTATATCAGCAAAAAAAAGGAAAGATGAAGCAAGAGTCTCAGAAACCAAGGGACTTGAATCCACGGTCCCATAACAACAGAGAAAGTAGGAGTCCAGACCTTTCAGGCACTTAAATGTCCTTTAACGTTCCCTAATTCTACCAATTTGGTATTGCTCTATAAACTTGCTCAGAAGTTTCTTCAAGTCCTCCTCCTTAAAAGGCCCTTCTAAGGAATGAAAGGAAACAATATCATGTCCTTTATGTCCCCAGCAACAAAGTGTGGGCGTCAAATATTAACCGTCACTGAACAACCATTCACGATTACTAAAAAACCAAATAAATAAAAACCATAACCAGTGTGGAAAAGTGTCATATGGAAGTTGAAAAAAAATATTGTAAATTGTTCGGTAAATTATTCTGTGAATATTAATTTTTTCAAATAAAAATATTCACATTCCTTTCATATTAAGGCGGGTCTCTAGAAATGGGATGTTGCACTTTTTTGTGTTACTTCACAGCAAGATATGCCAATAGGTACCTGCCATGCTATCCCGCAAGTGCAGAGCACAGAATTAGTAACCATTGATTGGAACGTATATGACTCAACTGAAACATATTTCAAACAAGTTTGCTTTTGAATTTGTGTCAATTTACCAGCCCAGACTCACACCTGTGCTTAGCATTTACTTGCCACCTGCAGGTAAATACAGAATTTTTGTAGGCAAGCAAAGAAGGGCAAATAATCAGACAGGAGACCTCAAATGAAGGGAAAAAAAAAAAAAGGAGGAAAAAAAAAAGTTATGAGCACACTGCGTTTCACGCAGATTTGTTTTTGGGATACAACCGTGCATTTCCTCACCCTAGACTGACCAAACTTGTGGTTTGATTTTGTTGTTCAGCGGATGGTTGTGTACAGTGTACAACTAACTGTTCAATACAGGAATTTGGTCGTTGCACCATTGACCCCCACCACGTCAACTACCTTCCTTTTTACTCTGAATCAGTGGGATTTTTATTGTCATAAATATCACATAGCATTATTTCCTTTCTCTGATCGCAGAAGCCTGAAGATGCCTATAGTTTTCAGCAACAAACCTGTGTCCAGTACTGAAGCAACATTTGTTTTGTGACGCTTAGTTGCAGCTGAACATCTGGACAATTATTTCTTTACCCATTTTCATAAAGACCTTTGAGTCAGTGCAATTCAGAAAGGCAAATGATAACCAACGTTTTTTTGTGAGTAACCGAAAGTCCTTGACAAGAAACAAAGAGCAAATGCGCCCAGGCTGACACTTAGGATGCCACATCTGCATCGTTGTTCTGCCAAAAGCATCAAGGGACATCCACTGGTTCATAAGATAGTTAAAACCGGGAGATATGAGTACACTTTATTTATTGTGCATGCTCCCTTGCCTGTCGAACAGGAAGCCACGTGGATGCCGTGGGTGCTAGATGCAGAGATTTCTTGGCGAGGTTTAAAGGCTTGGGTACAAAACAATTCTTCACAGCAACCAACCAAATCAGTGGCCTGCAAAACCAGCTTTCTAGGAGTGCCTTTTCATTACTTCAGCATAGTTCCTTTTTAACCTTACTACTAAACGCTCGCTGCAAGGTGAGCTTTAAAAAGAGAATTAACAGACCCCGCACAAGCTCTTTTCATCATCTTCTCAGATGCCCAGTTTTACTCCTCGTATTGAAAAGTTTGAAGGCTCCTCAGTCTAATGAGCATTAAAATCTCAGGAGTATTTCTGTCTGTGCCCTTACAGAGTTCACTCCTTCTTTAATCCCAGTGCCTCATTAGTCACTTCTGTACAGCAGAGGCCAAAGGATTGAGTTTTATGAACACAAGCGTGAGCTCCGAGAGCACTAACTTTAGAGCATATGGCAAAAGAGAGGGTGAGGTGCTGCCACCGGAGACACCAGCAGTCCTATGCATAGAAGACTGGTTATGTACGAGTTAAAATATTTGTGACCTATTTAAAGATATATGCCTAATGAACGATACCAGAGGTGTGAACTGGGGTGGGTTCCCTCGGTACATTAGTATAGCTCCCATTAGTTTTAACGGGACTTAACGTGAACAATTGCCCTCTCGCAGCAGGAACACGCAAGCACCTTTAAATACCCATTATGCTCCAAATTTGTTTTTAACTTGTTTTGTTAATTTAAAATATATCTAATCATATATTTATCCTAATATCAGATCCTCAGGCAAGAGCTTGTTGTATGAAATGGATACACATATCTTGTGTTTAAAAAAAAAAAAGTGACTTCACCCTTGCTTTTATAGGCCCACTAGATTCAAAGGAATAGCCCCTGGAAATAGTAACTGCTGTGATATGCTTATGGCTCCATTTACAGACTTTCTTATAGGTTCATAAATGGAGACTAGGAGGAGGAGGGAAAGGAATAAAATTTAATAACTGAATAAAAATGTAAATAAAGATTTGCCTAAAATTACTTGTCCAAGAAATAATTCTCCCTCCCCCTTAAGCTAATACTTTGATAAGCTCTGAACAGTGATCCTGATTTGGAGCGTGACCTTTGAAAATGCTCTCCAGCTTGATTAAAGATGTATTAAATTTGTTTAAATAAACCTCGTTGTAATGGCACATCATTTGTAAGAAGCTATTAGGGGGCTGGAAACTGTGCTGCTGTATTTGCATGAAAATGTGCCCTGCTCGAATTGAGGATCTCTCCTGAATTAACCGCAAAGGAAAAGTGACACTTTCATAATTTTTTTTGACAAAAGGGAAAAAAAACCCCACAACTTACAAAACTTCATGCTAAGCTCTGTGAGAAAGGAGGTAACCGCATATCAAAACAGGGTTATGTACACAACACACTCTTCCCCGAACCACTCTCCCCTCTTTTTTGTCAAGCTTTGCTTGACTTAAATGTCTGTCTTTTTGCCTGCTTTCCCTTCCCCCCCCCCCGAAAAATGTCTTTGGAAAGGAAAAAAAGACAATGAGAAAAGGTTTTCCAGTGTGGTTTTTCAGCTGATTGAGAGAAAACCAATCCTATTTAACAGCAGAAAAAAAACAGTAATACAAAAACTTAAGAGAGACTGGTTGACATTATATTAAAAAAATAACTTTTTCCTTTCAATGGGGTTTCAGGCAGCCAGATTTTGCAGCAGTTCACGAAAGGGAAAACGTAACGCTGGATATCATGGAATTTATGTGATTAGGCAGAAAGGTGGATGAATAGATAGATAGATCCCATTCCTGCTTGAAGCATATAGATTGCCAAATGTACTTTAATTTCTTCCAATAGCTCCCAACTGAGTGAGTAACTGCTACGCTAATGAAAAAGTCTCTCTCCCTTAAATCAAATTTTAAATTAAAACCTTTCCCATTTCCCAGCTAAAGCCAGGACTCTAGGATACGTATGCGTACTTGGGGGCCTGGAGTCTTTCTTTGTGCTCCCTGTTCCTCACCACCTATTTCACATGTCAGCCCTCTACAGCCATCCTGGTACTTGCATCCTTCGTCGTATTTTCAATAACAGCAGCACAAGGCAACGCGGATTCATCTGCACACAGTGCTCGATGCCGCGAGTGCTCCGGGAGCCTCTGTCCACCCTCCAGCCCCCACCCCAAGCCCCAAGCTTACATTGCAGAGCATGAGGGCTTCTGAAGCGATATGTTATGGACTTTCATTTTCCTACTTCTTGTTGTTGTTCTTTAATCTTACAGATCTTTATTCTCAAATTCTCCTCCAAAACCACAGGGGAAAAAAACGTGCAAAGTCATGAGGCGCTCCGTAAATCACAAGAGTCAGCAGCAGAGCATGATGCAAGAGGCCATTGGTACGGGCAGTTTGCAGAGCAGGGAACGTCTGCCCTTCGAATGTAGAACAACATTCGAAGAATGAGATTTTGAGCAATTATATTTTTGTTTGCAGCCATTCCTCCCTTTCTTTTCCCCAGCCACTAGTAAAATCTACAAACAATGAAAAGTTGAGCTTTACAAAATCTACCAGTAGATTATTCATTGTTACCGAATATCAAGCACATGCATCCACATGTGCCAAAAACTTTGCTTGGTCGCAGCCAGAGTGCGTGCAAGGTGAGCCGAGACAGCACTAATCTAGATTCTGTTCAACGGGAACTCATGCAATTGGCACAAATCCTTTAGTGTTTGAGTAAAAGGTTTACCAAATGAATATCAAACCAGAACTAAAGAAAGATGAAATACTAGGAACAAAACCTGCCAACCCAGATTATAGGAACAGTCAAACAGTTTAATTACTCCGATAGTGAAAGACACCAAATACCTTTAAGAAAGACGTAAGAAATTCCCCTTTACTGGATGATATTAAAAGAATGCATCCAGAAATATCTCACTTAGTAGATAGCTTAGGTTCTGAAAAGATTATCTGCTAGCTGAGTTTCCCAGGCCAGTTCTAGGCTGTGTGATTATTTTTCCTTCTGACTGACTTTTTCTAAAACAAAGCAAGAAGAATCACCTATGTTACACTTAGGCCTACTTCTGCCGCATTCCTGTGTGTTTATTTTCTGTGCTAAGCTATCATGACCTTATAAATCTATCTACATATGAGAGTTGTGCTAATAACCCATCTCTGAACGCTTCAGACCTCTGTTATATACAACTCTGGTACTCATGGGTGGATCCGCAAAGAGATGGAAGGATCCAAATGCTATTGCAAGTAGCGAAGACCAACTCTTAACTTATTTTACATGGTACATCCCTGGGTAACATTTTTCCACTTTTCCGTCCCACATTTCCTTATACAATGCATAGGTTAATGGCTTGCTAAGAATTAGCAAGGGTAAGTTGCGCTCCTTTTACTGAAACCATACCACAGCGTAGCCAGGAACATGAGTCAGGAGAGCAAGCCAGAAACCTTGCTTTCCAGATTATTCACAGTCTCTTTTCTCATGGACTGAAGCGCAGTGCAAAGTGCACCGGTATTTCAGGAGGCAAGATTCAAATCCTGCTCCTGCCTGATGGGTACCCAGAGGTGCAGGGCACAGTCAGACTCCTGTTTCTCCCATGACTCCTCTGCTCATTGATGCACAGTGACCCAGCTGGACCAAACTTTTTGTGAGTTTTCTCCTAGACCTGGATGGTCACAACAGTCCCTCGGAAAGGGAAGAAAACATCCTCAGGAAGGGGGAAGAAAGGTTTCCCCAATTCTCCACAGTCTTGGTGAGGGCTCCAGAGCTCCAGCTACAATGTTCTCGTGCAAGGAGTGGGGAACAGAGCCACCACCTGGCAGCTGCCTGCACAAGAACTGCCACCTCCTCCCCTGTTCATGTGGACCTGTCCTCAGTGGGTGCAGATGTGGGAGCTGGGCTGACACCCAAGCCCCAGGCAATGCAGGGCAGGCCAGACCACAGCAAAGTGGCAGGGACATTGGGAAAGAAGAGAAAATTTAGAGGTCCACAGAGCAGAGCCTTCAGGTATCACAGTTTTTAATCTACATCCCTGCAGCCAGCCTAAACCCTGTCTTAGAAGAGTCATTTTTTATTTTGGGGAACTGGCCATCCCATCTCAATGGGAGTATGGAGATCCATAAAAAAACTGGTCTGCTTGGCAGCAGTGAGCTGCTGCCAGAGAGAGAAGCCCAGTTTTCTTAAAGTCTGTGCCATCTTCCTGTGTTAAAGAACCACATTTTCTTCTTCTGACATGTTCTCTCATCTCTTTTTGGTTTTAATTTACCATTCTAAATTGAGATACTAGAGCAGGTGGAAGCAACCCAGCTCCAGGCTAATTGGTTCATCAGGCACGTTACGATAATTTTCATTCTGGATTTCGATTAGGTCAGTATGGAGACTGCCTTGGTCAGAGTCTGTAATGATCTGCTTATTAACTCTGTTGCAGGGTCCTTGACTGTACTCATGTTATTAGAGATTGCAGCTGCCTTCAGTTCTGTGAACCATGTAGTTTTATTGGACTGGCTAATGTCCTGTGCTGGACTATCTAAGTGCTTAGTTTCTGTCCTATCTGGCGCCAGGATTTCCTTTGTTCCTTTAACATACCTCCAGCCACACTGAAATTGTGTGTGCTATTCTGCTGGGTTTTATTCCAGTTCCACCAGCATCCATTAAATACTGCGTTTCCTACTGCAGCACCATTAGGGAGGGCGTTTTCTTCACTGAACAGATAATCTATTTATAATTTTTCCATCAAATTCTGGTAAGCAATCTTCTAGTTTTCAAATGTTTTGAAATTTAGGCTCAGAAAATTTTTGTTAGGGCTTGACCACATTCCAAAAAGAATAGATCGCTAGTGATTGGCAGAATGTAGAAATATGGTTGTGACAAGGGGCAATACTCCTTATTTGTGCTGCAACAACAGGTATCTTGCTATTGGGATATTTTAGCAAACCTGGGGTCATTTTTGACACTAGGCTTTCCACATCTGAGCACGCTACTAGCACTTTCAGTATTTCCTCATCTAAACAGTTTCCAGAAAAAGACATTTTTTTGCTTAACTGACACAGAGATTCTTTTTAATGCTTTTATTACAATCAGATTTGATTACTGCAATACATTTTTCTGCTCATCTTCCTCTTGTTAGTGTTAGTTCCTTTCAGTGGTTCAGCAAAACTTCTGCCGCTGCCTAAAACTGCTGACAATAAAAATCCTGTTTTCTATTATATGCATTATTCTTTGCACAGCTTCCCTGTTTGTTGATATGTAACCCTTAAATGGTTTGATTTTTAAGAATGAAACTCTTTACTGGGTACACCGGCAGGATCTTCTGATGTGGGTGGGAATGTCCCAGAGATGCTGGGTAACTTCAGGGTGGTGGGAGAAAGAGATGGAGGGGTGTTTCAGCAGTGGGAAAGCAAGCCTTGAGGGAGGGTACAAGATTTCTGTATGTGTGGAAGGAGTGAAATGTAGTTTCAATATGTTGAAAAAAGTTATAATTTCCCTAAGAAAAATGTTTTTGTTAGGTAATTGCTTTTCCCTAATGAAAGTTCCCTAAAGAAATCAGTCCTAAGGTGTGCAATTGCCTAAGGTTTCTGTGTCAGGATTTCGATTCAAGATCTCTTGATCTTCTGACATATCCCCGATTTTCTCACTATTTTTATCCCCATCAGTTCCTCTCTCGTTTTCATTCTGGGTGGTATTAATTCTTTTAATGTTTTCAATAAAGGCATCAAAGGCATTTTGATCAGACAATTGAAGTGATCAGCACTGGCCTAACTCAACTCCAACTGATGGCTGTGGTTAAAATCCCAGCAAATTTATGTGGAATGAAATTAGACACATATGAATGAGCCTATATGAAAAATACCTCCGCCTAAGTGTTGCAAGTAAAGCTTTCATTTTCACAGAGAACTATGTCTTAAATTAAACTTAGCTTATAGAAGTTTACCATGTAGCATTCTGGACATCAAACTGCCCAAACCAGAGGCTCTCTGACCTGTTTAGTTGTGACAAGCCTTTGCTCAGCTCCCAATTTAAATGCAAATATTTGTTCAGTTCATTTGTCCAAATTACTCTGTGAGCTTCACTAAAAATTTTGGTCACCACCGTTCTGACTTTTTCAGATGAACATCCAACCACTCAGCGTTTTTGAGCATAATGGGCCTTCATTTTTTATAGTGGGCAGGGTCTTTTTTTGTTTGGTTTGGTTTGGGGTTTTGTTGAGAAGCAACAGATCATTGACTGTCTCTCTTAGTGAGGTTCCCATAAAAATGATAGAAGGTATCCTTCACTGAATATACAGATTGGGGGTTAAATTGCAATATTCAGATTGATACTGCCAGACCTAAAGTAAACAAAACCGGACACATTTTATTAGAATCTTTGGATAAATGACCTTCTCTGTATCACTTTTTAGCCTGTTGTTGTTATAATGAGCTTTGACTTTTTTTTTTTCCCCTCTGCACCTCCCTCCATTCCCCTAGCAATCCTGATGTCCCCAGACTCAACATTATGTCACTTACTGTAGGCTCGTTTCATTTCTCCTTAAGGACAACCTTTCTTTCAGCCTTTGCATATATTTAAGGGAGAGGACACCTTGCTGAAGGTACGTGCCCAGTTGCTTTGGAGCTATGGGTTGCCCGAAATCATATTTCTTCATGTGTTCAGAGGCAGTGATTCTTCATTTAGGAAACCTGACGTACTGAGTGCAGCTGCCTAACTAATAGTTAAGGAACAAATTATAAAGCATCCCAAATGCAGTTGCCCTGCTGAACTTTTCCTTGTCCAGCTTATATGGCATTTAATTAAATAATGCTCCATTGCACACCATTAAAAAATTATCAAGACTACTTTCTTGTAATAAATATCTCCTCCTAAAGCTGAGGATAAAATCTAGTCCCTGACCAACATAAAACCCTTTGGTGTATGCCTCTGGCATTGGTATTCACTGCCTGGTTTACATACTTATATCTATATAATATCTCAAGGATTCCTAAATTAACCCATCACAGTGGTATCAAAGGATCCATAATTTGCAAAATAAACTTTGCATGCAATAAAACTATATGAATCATGTCATCTGTAACAAATTTACTGGGAATCTGTATTCCAGAGCTACTAAAAATTTACCTACTTCACACCTCACTTCTGTTTTGGTCATTTATTTTTACTTGCAGTTGACTGAGGTTTCATGACTTAATTTTCTCCTTAAGTTTCTGCTTCATCACACCATATACGGAAGAGGGAAAACACCAGCTCGAAGTTTTTCCTTAAAAAATTTTTATGTAATCGGGGAGGAGTAAGAAGAGAAAATTAAGAAAATCCACAAAAGACGATTTATGCAGAAACAGTGATTTCCATAAAGGTCCGTGTTTAAAACAATCCAAATAATTAAACTGTCCTATATGTGCATGCCTTTAGAGTTAAAGGAAAGAGTGCAAGGGGTCATAGCTTACTAATTACCTGTAAACTCTTATGAAAAGGTATCAAAGTGCTCCCATACAAAGAAAAAGAATGGGTAACAACGTGAATCATAAGTATACCGATGATAATTCCTTGACCAATTTTTTTAACACCTGTAAAATTCTCCAATAGCTTATCTTATTTCTCACGCTCGGTTGCTTAAAAAATTTTAAATGTAAGCTTTACTGATTGCACTGATAGTTATCACAAATTTCCGTGGGATAATCACAGAATAAAGCACTGTGTAAATGGACTGTAATTGTAAATTGTTGGTAATAACGTAATGTTGGCATTGGTTAATTATGGGCTATATTTGATCCATATGTAACACTCTAGTTGCTTCAATTTGAGTTAGTAATAGCCCAGACTGATTTTAGATGTGAAATATTTCATTCCAGCAACAGTAAATCATAATGAGGGATGTTGGACTTTATTCTTTTAAAGCTTACAACAGGTCAAGTATTTCAAGTTTACGCAAAGTTAGAAATTGAGGGATGAAACTGGGGGCGTGGGTGTTGCTTTGTATATTATAGATGTACTTCCCTTGGTTGATGCAATGCATGCTGCAGAGAAAAGTACTTTCATAGCTCTTTGTGCATCTATTTTACTTGAGGAAGGTAGAAGACAGCTCCTACCAGAGCAAGCAACAGGGGCTCCCACTCGCAGACCCATCCGATTGAGTACAACAGGACATGCAACAGGACTGAGTGCAAATGAAAAACCATGCTGCGCTGCCAAGCATTTTTAGGGTAAACTCTGTGCAACAAGTAAAACTGCATTTCTAGGCAGCAGCAGACATTGACCTTTAAAAAAAAAATATATATATGTGGTACAGCTCAAGCAGTCAGTATGATCTAAATGTTCAGATAAACTCTAAAATTTAAGAAGTGAAATCCTGGTTCAGTTGAAGGCAAAAAATGACTAGGAAAAATAATCAGACTTACAACTTCCTTAGCACAACAACGTCTTTGAACATTTTTAAAAAAACTTAACAAACCAAAAAAAAAAAACCCCAAAACTTATTTATCATTACTATTAACATGCGCCTCCCTTCTTTCCTTGCATGCCAAGGTGTTATTACCCCGAGCCTCATTTTCTCAGATTTGTCAGAAGAGCTTTGGTAACTTTACCAGCACTTTCCCGTAGAAAGGGCCACAAGAGGTCCTGCCACGCCACCCCTCCAGTCCAGGTGGAGGTTATTCCCCTCCCCACCAGACATGTTGATCACTGGGGCCAAGACCTTAAAACTCTCACGTTAGTTACTTTTGTTCAATTTTCAGAATCTGACTCTATTTCATGAAGTCAGAGTTGATACTGGTTGAAGCTGGGATCAGTAGAAGACTTCCTAGCCCAAAGAGTCGCCCTCAAGTCTTTAAATAAATCATTATGAAATCACTGTAGAGTCAAAAGCAGCCAACATCATGCCACAAAGCAGAGTAGGAGTTATGCCTGTTGTGAGCTGCAGCCTTAGCTGGCACGGGACAGAGTAGTGTTGGGCACGAGGGTAGAAGCACCATTGCATTCCTCTACATTTCACCAAGGTGATGGTGCTGGAGGTTACCAGACAGGAATACCAGGCAATTAGCAAACTGACAAAAGGTATTTTCAGCATTTTGATACAAAATGTAATGACATCTGTGCAATAAGAGCTGTCCCATGATGTTTTACATCATGTCACGATGATGTCACAAAACATACTGTAGCCTTTCAGATGATGTGCTACATCCTCTTACACCACTAGGTCACAAATGATTTAAACAACCGCCGTTCATTTTGAATTAGCGTAACTGTTTGCAAAGACACATGAAAATAAAAACAAGAGTGTAGTAAGAATAACATTAGTCATGGCCATATTATGGCTATCAAAAAAAATTACTGAAAGTGATACGTGACACCTGAGTAGTGACTTCAGGAGAAGTTACAGGTTAACATTTGAGTTGTGGCAGGCTACCAAGAAACACCTGGCAGGCACGTTATCTTTTTAAAGAGTCAAAGAGGCAAAACTTCAAAGGTATAACACAGCAAATAAAACACAGGTACCCTACAACCACCACTGAAAGGCAAGTGATGCTGAGCACACCTCACTGCCAGACAGCTGGAGCAATACCAAGCATGTTGCTGTCATTCCCAGAAGTGCTCTCTTTGGAAAAGAATACCTCTAGGAATGTATATTAAAGGACTGGAAATGCTAATTTGCTGGCACAATTTCTCTCAAGAAGTCTCTTGCGAGTGGGGGAAAAAAAAACCACAAGATCATAGACATGTGCATGTTCCTTTTCATTTAAACCCCAAATATGGTTTGTTTGGGGTTTTTTTTTTGGTTGGTTTGTTTTGGTTTTTTTAAAGTTTATTTTGTGGACCAAAAGTGGCATTCCAGGTTTCTCAAAGTTATCACTTATACGAGCCCCCCTGCGCACATGAAGGTATTTCATCTGGTCATTACCTTCCTTGGTGTGTATTTGAGAAGTTGTTAAAACAAATTGCAACTGGTCTGCAAAATGTACATAGAATATTTTTTTTTCTTCTTTCTTCCTCATGCTGAAATAGCTAAGACTAATAATAATCTGGTTTCATTTGCAAAATATATATCCTTGGGCTGATCATATGATTCATCATGATTGCAAAATAGAGATTAAAAAAAAAAAGAAGTATTTTAGTCGCCTGGGTTATGAAAAATCAAGAAGTTACTTAACATCTGCAGCCAGAATTAAATATCTTAGGTACACAATGTATTGGGGGAGAACACAACAGCTCCTTAACTTTCCTGAACCTTGCTGCCAAAAACTGCTGTTTGAGCTGAGTTTGTCATCAGAAGACTTACAGTGGCACCGAGTGAGGGGGAATTTCTTGCAGCACTTGTGAAGAGAAGAGGTGGCCAGTGAACCACAGTCCCGTGGTTTGGGGACTGAACGGCACACGTTTGGGCTGATCTTCAGTCCTTGTTTACTGACTTTGAGTCCGAAACACATGTTCACGCTGTTTATAACAAGGAGGTTGGAAAATACTGCTTTGTTATGGAAAGATAATTACATCAGAAAACACTCAAATGAAGTTATCCAATTAAGTCTCTGAGTTACAGGTGCTCTCCAGAAAGGAAAAGTGACTTTCTGCTCTGGCTTGATGTGCTGGGCACCACTGATGAGGAGCAGTAACAAGGTCAGCAAGCCAAAGGCAGCCCCCCACGGCGCTCATCCCAGCCAGCACCCAGGCAAAGCCTCCATGCTGCTGGGCATGCCTCTAGCAGCCTCCAGAAACCAAAAATAAACCCGAAATCTTTTCCAGGAAGACCGTACTTCAAAATCTCCCTTTTGCATTTTTCCACCGCAGTTTTACTAACACCAAATAAAACCGACAACAATGTCATTCACAACACTGCGCTCAGTCTGCATCATTCACTGTCTTCTTGCTGCTGTGATGTAAAGACAGTGGTTTCGGATGCAACCCTCGCTCTCGACTTTGTTATTTTGGGATTTTTTCCATCAGCTGGTGTGCAATGATCAGTAATAAGCCCAAAAGACCAAACTGGCCAGTCTGCTTTCACTGGCAAACGGATTAGTTCTGCTGGCCTTCTAAAAACCAGAAGTATAGGAAGGTGAAAATTTTCATTTCAGGTACTATAGACTCTTTTCAGTAACTCCAGTTACCGCAAAGTTAAATAACAAACTAAGCTGACAAAACTATTAAGTGGCTCTTTCGAGGTGAAAAATGGATTCACAATTAAGAATCAATTTGATGCAATCCCATACTTCGATAAAGCAAAAATCCTTTATTTTCTAATAATTATTCATTGAGCACCTCCTGCATTGACCACACACTTAATGCTGTCCGCTATGCTTAATCATTTATTCAAAGAAAATTTTTCTCACCAACAAGGAGCCAGTGTCAGTTTTAATGACGTGAGTCTTGTTTCTGCAGAGTTTGCTGCCTGGCTTTTGAACTGCTGATGATTCGGTAATAGCAAAGTCAAGGTTACAGATCCCGGGATGCCCTCAATTTTAACAAATTACCTGATATTGAGGTGTTAGTAGGCAGAGACTTTTCAACCACATTTCACAAATCGAAAGCATTTAATTTTAGGTATCACAGAGGGAGAAAAATGAGGAAAAAACTTCTGCTTGTAGCACTGGCATCAGCTGCAGTCAGTGGGGTTGTCCAGGACAGCGCAGATTTCACCATTACCCTTTGCTTGTGATGCCTGTTTGGTTTTTTAAAAAAAGGAAATGGAAAGGGAAATAAAAAGCTTTCCCATGCTATCTTCGAGGCAGAGAAAGGAGAACTGACCCGAAATGGTGCATCTGTGGGGCTAATGTCGCCTCTGTGCTCGGTTGCAGGGCTGTTCTGCTGAATATAACAGTTAGAGCCCCAGGTACAGGGACAAAGGACCAGAGTTGTCCGGCTGTTAAATAAGTGCCTCTTATTTCTCTGAAACTATGTGCACCGCGTGTACTAAGCGGTTTGCCATCAACTGGCTTGCCCTTTCCTTAGAAAAGGTATGGCATAACCAGAGACGGAAGGCCACCGGCTGCACAAGAGCACCGTATCTTCATACCAACTAAAAGCAATTTTGGGGCAGCGCTTCACATCTTGTCTGTACATCTCAAACTTACAAATAGGCATCACCACAAGTCACATAGCTGATACTTACAGAAGTCGAGGTTTATATAATGCTCCAGAATATCTGCTAGAGTAAATAAGTATCGCTAATATGATTGCACTATAGGACCATTTTGAGGTGAGTGGGGTTATAATGCATCTGCAAAAATCAGTTTTTTGTATTTTGATTTTAAAATCTAGCCCAAAGCAATTTTTGTTACTTTGAAATTTTTTTTTTTCTTATTAAGTCTCTCCAACAGTTGAAAAAGCCCTTGAAATATACTTACGTAAACCTGTCTTTTGTGTTTGTCTCTGCAAAAGAAAAGTTAGCACTGAATGTTGCCCTTGCCTGTGAACTGCACTTCTGGGGAGAAAATTCGGTCCCTTCCATTTGAGAAATGAAATTTGTTAAGTGCCTGGGCCGCAAAGCAGCAATAAGACTGTTGGTAATTTGAAAGACCAAATTAAAAACAACAAAAAAAAGCAAACAGCTGAGACACTGAGTCTAAAAATTATCTACGACACATGCATAGTAAAATGTTTTTGCAAATTCTCCAAAGGATTTTTAATTATTACAGATTGTATTAATTAGGTAATTATGCAATAGATTGTTTTGGAACCATTCCCATCTATTATGTATGCAATAATATGTATACAGGTTTTTTAAAAACTGTCCAGCTTTGTAAACCTCCGCTCCAGTCCGATAGTCAGAGGGGTTACAAGGGTGCAATAAAGCACAATTTTTGCCATGCTGTACACCTTCTTGGAAGCAGAATAACAAGCGTGCTAAAGGAACGGCGGCACAAAATTTTTTAAAAGCTACAAAATATTATCTTTATTTAAGCAATAATGAGCAATGTACAGGGCATCTCCTGAGGATTAATGACCATCTGGGAGGAGGTGATGGCTCAAAGCATAGCTCAGGGCCATTAACTCCAACTCATCATTAAAGGGTGCTAATAAGGATTTTTATACTTTTGTAACGCCACACAGATAAGAAAAGCTCCTGGGCAGTTAAACATTCATCTAGTTGTTTCAAATAACAATATATATGTATTGCCACACTTTGGACTAGACTGGGCTGGGAACAGAAGAAGATTCAGGATGGATAAAAAGAGAATTTGGCAACACTTGTTTATTTGCTTTTTTTTGTTCTCCCTCCTTCTCTTTCTCTCTCCTTTTAGTTTGTGATTTCTAGTTCAGCTTAACAACAAAACTTATAACAATCTTGAGACCATCCCAAGTGGTCATAGTTTTTTAATGGGCTTCTGCAGCTTTTAATTAGTCTGGAAAAGACAAAAGTCTGTTCAGAAAGGCCTCCTCTTCTTCTTGCCCTTGCAAAAACCATGCAGGTAAGTATTACTACTTGTTTTAGTGAAACACCGACACAAAGCAGTTGGAAAGGACCAGGATGAACAGGCACCAACACTGCTGTCTAATTTAAAGGTCTTTCCCTCCCCTGGTGATAACCCACATCCCCAAGTTCATATAAAAATCATAGCATGGCTTCTCAGCCCTCACTGTGGTAGGCTGAAGAAGCTAAAAACTTTCGCATCTGCTTCATTCCCTTTCTCTACCCCTGTCTTCATCTGACTTCATTTTTCTAGACCACTTCACAGTTCAGAAAGTTGGGCTTCTACCAGGTAAAAGAAATCCAGAAGGAAAAAAAAAAAAAACACAAAAAAAACACAAAACAGAAAACCCCACAAAAATATTTAGCAAAAGATAAGAAAACAAAAGAAAAAACCAAAACAACAAGCAGTAATATTCACTAGGAAAAGATCAGGTGAATTTTTCACCACCCCTTTCCACAACCCATTCCCCACAAAACAGGTATGCTTGGATAGCAAATTGTTTGCAGCATCTACGGGCTGGAGGATATAAGGTAGCTGTCACACGTCTCTACACCAAATATAAAAGCAATTTGCAATTAACTTTAATCAACAGCGATTAAGAGCAAAGGAGAGACTCTGGCCATGCCTTGTAGGCAGCATGCCTGGGAGAGACCCGCAGGGAGCACAGTTCTGCTGGTGGGAAGGCGGTGGCCAGGAGGGCTGCAGAGGGCCTTGGAACCCTGCGGGGAGGGTCAGATGGATACCGAAACCTAATGTGAACTGAAAGCACTAATTGAGCCCGGAGAAGAGAGCTGGGGGGTTTTGTATGACATTTCGGGGGGCAAGGGGAGGGAATGAAAAAATTAAAAAGAAGACAGAAAAAGAAGTTAGTTTTGGAACATTTTGTAGACTTTATTTAAAAAAAAAAAAAAAAAGGGAATGTACAGTTGAAGATAGCCCACAAATTACACTAGTCCTGTAAAATCCCAGTCCTTACCACAGTCTCTAACCCAGCCATCAGGTGATATAATCTCTTCACCACCTTAGCGCTTCTACCCAAGAATCCTTTATGATCTCAGGTCTTTAACCCCATTAACACTGTTTTAACTCACATTCATTCCCTGTACCATCCAAACTTGATATCCCCTTGGACTGAGGAACCATGTTAGCCACGTGTATAACATTAGATCATGCCTTCAATACTGGAACTTGCTTGCCAAGTTTTCAGATGCATTAAATCCTTAAATACATAAAATAGAAAAAAAAAAAAAATCCAAAACAAACTCCCAAAACCAGAACACCCTCACCTTAGATTTCTAGCCAGCACTTTATAGTTTCACTCATTTTCTGATACATTGTTCATGAAAGCAGAATTCTGGTCCACCCCCCCTTCCTTTTGGCATGTTTAAACATTTTAAATTGTTCCTCCAGTAGCCCACTAAATGATTTTGTTCTACTTCACCCACATTGCTTCATTTCTTGTATCACTGCTTGTCCTTTGATTACAATTGCAAATGGAAAATGTTTGAAAGTTGGTTTTGTTCTGAGAGCAGCTAGAAGCAAAGTGAATTAGTAGATTAGCCTATTTGGCAAGTGAGACCCCAGCTCAGAGGGTACTGTAGTAAATTTAATGTTCACATACTAAAGCTCCAAGCTCATATTGCGCAATCATCACCTATTACAGTGTCTAATTTAAAGATAGTTGGTGGCCTTTGCCCAAAATTTGCAACACCTAAATAAACGGGGCTATTCTAGTTAATCAAAACATTTTCTCAGCCCAGCTCTCATGAAATGAATTGGCTGTTACCCTATTGCAGGAATAGGGGACATATTTGAAATCAAAGCAGGGAGAAGAGGCTTGAAGGTTATTGTATCCATGTCTCATGCTTTGAATGTGCTTTTGAGCACCTTCAGAGCTGGTATTGGCATTCCCACTGCCCACAAAAGAGTAGAGCTAATACGGTGCTGAAGGATTCCCTACCTCCTCAACCCCCCTTTTTCTTCCAACTACCTTGAAATTCAAATTAAGTGACAGTCCCAGAATAGGTTTCTTTTTCTGCTGCTAGTAACACAGATTCCCTAAAGTGTTTCGACAGTCTACAGCATGTACTCGTGGGTAACCCGAGCCAGAAACCTGGTGACAACTCGCTGGCACCGGCGGGCTGACGCGCAGACCGATGTCCATCTGGAGCACCGGGCAGACGAGCCCTCGGTGGGGGCAGGAGGCGGTGAGCTGCCCCCTCGAGCAGAGCTGTGAAATCCCACACAGGTAGCGGAGAGCAAGTCTCGTGCCTACCAACAAATGCCGATCCCAAACGCCTATTAAAGGGGGAAGCAGTTTGTTAACACATCTTCTTCCCAACCAGATGGGTTCGAGCTCTGTAAAACAAACACGAACCATACGCGGGCACTTGGCAGAGCTGGTGGCGTGACACCAGTTTTTGCGTGATGTCATTATTATCTTTATTCCACACAACGCATCTGGAGCGCTTTGAGATGTAATACTTGTGTTACCTACCCCTTGCATACCATGCCCAAAGGAAAGAGATGATGGTTTTGACCTTATGCAGAAGTGATGGGCAGTTTATTACAACTGTAGCCCCAGAACGAGTCATGAGAGGTTCAGTTCCGCTCAAGAACAAGTCCTGTTCTTTTTCTTTCATGGAGCAACAGTTTCTGTGCCTGGGGAAGCAAGGAGCTTCCACTATACACAGAATGGAGATACGGGCAATCATCCGGTCACCGGTAGCTTGTTTCTCCACGAGGCATGTGTCTCCAAACTCCCAGAGAACTCAAGGCTGGTGCCTGGCATTACAGGGCTATACCCAGTGCTAGACCCACCACCTTGCTGCAGGAGCAGCACATCTGTCATCTCTTACCTCTACATAAAGGAATGGCTGCTGCCAAGTTCTACACCCCTTTGAAATGCATCCATTTGCCTAAAACTGGTGATATAATGTTTAAAAAAAGCACGGCACACCACCATAAACAGACCAACGTGCTGCTTCTGTAGCATGTTTTATCAGCAGATCAAAACATTTTAGAATTGAAAACACAAGTGCAACTTCTCCAGTCCAGGATGGGAAGAAACATACCCAGAAGAGGATGATATGCTCATGATATTGCGAGGGAAATATCAGAGGTAAGAGCACCATGTCCTAGATCACAAGCCATGTTGTTCCAGACAAAACATGTAGCCTTCTCTTTGCTACCCTCCAGAAACCAAGGTGAAAAAATAGTACATTCCCTCCAGTCTCAGTGCAGGACCTGTTTTGCAGACCATGCTGCGGGAGAGGAGCTTGGTTTTCTACAGACACAGATATTGCATCTGTGTCTGTAGAAATTTAAACATAAGAGAATCACACTGCACTGTTACATTGAAATTGCAGACCAGTAGTGGTATCTTCACACCACTTCCCTTCTCTAGAGTTCTTATGTTAAGCTTAGACCCCATTTTTGTGTGAGCTTCAAACATGAATATCTCCACTGAAAGGTGGGTTAAGGTTGGAGAAAATAAATACCAACTTTCCAAACATTGCACGGGCATTTTATAGCTAAAATCCACCAATGCATATGCACATGCACTGAGACAAAAAGTATGTCTTTACTTACTTTCACCATTGAAATAAGAAGAGCTGTTATAGAAAGATCCAAAGCACTCAGATTTTTTTGCTCTACAAGATATGAAAAGATATCATGTATTTGGGGGTAGTCAGCAATGGCATGGATAATTAATTACCAGGAGGCTTAACCCTACTTAAAATATATATGCTGCATAAATTCCTGCTGCATAAAACCCTTCAAGAACTGTTACAAGCAGCCATAAATGAGAAGTGCAGGAGGAGTGCAGGTGACTTTAGTATGTGCAGTGCCTGTTTCCTCAGAGCTCCAAGAGTGATACCAGATTTAGGAGCAATCTGAGGGTGCAAACATGTGAATGTTAAGGACCAGCAGTAATGAAAAAAGTGGTTCTTCTTTTACCTACCAGCTGAGAGCAAGTGCATTGTAGTAGAAAACTCACATGTAAAAAAGTCAGTTTCTACAGCATTCATATTTTGCTCTGATACCTTAATATTTTTCGGTAATAAATAACTGGGGCTGTACATGCACCATTAACAAACCTTTGGAATCATAAAAAGGAAGAATAAAGTTAACCTAGTATGGCTAATTAAAATTAGTTTGTTGGGAGTTTAATCAATTAGCACAGAGTTTTCAAGGCAATATTGCTGCTATTCACGCTCAGTGGCAGCACTTTCAGAGAGCCCTTTATTGCAACATCTATGCTCAGATGACCTTTACTTCATAAAGCACTGAGCTAAACATTTTATACACAGGGCAAAATCTGTTTATTGAAGGATGCCAGGGGACTGTCTTTAGGAATGCGATTTGGCCTCACTTGGGTAATTTACCAAAGACAGAAGAAAGTTGCAAACCTATTTGTAGCCTTCATTTGAAAGACATGCCATTTCTTTGTAATACTCCCTTATCTCAAGATTGGCGCTGTGGTTGTGCAAATAAACCTCCTCCCAGACAGATGCTATAGTGATTGTCCTGGTAAACCAAAAAAACACAAAACACAGGACAAACAAACAAACAAACATCCTTCCACACAGCAGATGCTTTCTCAATTACTTAATTTGACTTTTGTGTAATTCAGACATGATTTCAGGGAACAATATTTTCCAGACAGAACTTATTTATTAAGCAGTTTGTGGTCAGGCATCAATTAACCAAAATAGGCAGCACATCTTTGGGAGGCATTATTTACCCCATTCAGAAAGGAGCAGAGATAAAGGCGTTAGCACTGCCACTGGGTCCCTAATTCCGAGGTCGGTACCTTCTGTGAGGATCCACCCCAGCGCTTGTGAAAGACTGACTGTTGAAATAGCACCTGACATTTCACCCTGAACTCCCGTAGCATTTGCTGATTCACTGCCCACACAGAGGAAAAAGCACATTTACAGCTAACAACAGTACCCTGCCCCGGAGAGGGACGTAAAACAGATTTCTGGGTTCGTTGTGGAAATCTCAGCATTTTTTTTTTTTTTGCTTATTTGCAGTCCACTTATTAACTTGGCTTTTCCGCAGTGAATGGGACAAGCAAATCCAAAAGGGTATTTAACTCAAAAAGGAAGAATACTTAAACACAAAGATAAATAGTGTGAGCTCATCCTATTGTATTGCTATGTCTTTGCTGTATTTTCCAACTAGACTTCTGTGGGCATTTCAGCTCGTTGCACAGCACGATCACCAAAGCCTGAACCCAGACAAAGTTCTCCTATATGAGATCGAGGAATAGCTCATGAAATGGGAAAAGAGCTTCAGCTATACCATGGTACAACCCTGATCTCAGAAGCTAACTAAGGTCAGGCTGTGCTGTGCTCAAGCAATAGGCTTTTGAGGAAAAGCCTTTTGGCCGGATAGGATGCGTGCAGTTTGGCAGGGCTCCCCATGCCCGGCGGAGCAGATACCCTGGCAGGGTGCTGGATGTCCGGCGACATCTTTTGGCAGAGCTGTAAAATGAAGTTGTTGCTGGGCGTTGCAATGCTTAAAAACCCCCATGGTATGTTTTTCCATGATCCCATGGGGGGACACAGATTTTCCCCAGAGTCAGCACACAAGGTCATGTTCTTTTCCTGGCAAATGCTTTTTCTAAGCTAAGGTGAAGAGGGAACCACAACAAAATTAAAAAAAAAAAAAAAAAAATGTATAAAAGCCCCAGTTCTTGTCTCAGTTACACGTAGGTCTGGGTTTCCTTTCAGAAAACCAGGATCTAGTTATAACTCCCTTCATAATCTTTCCTATGTTAAACTGTTACTGGGTGTTGAAGCTAATTTTAATCTTTAAATGAATACCAAAATGTAGGTATTTTGGTAATAAATGAACAAGTTTGGTAACAAATGATCCAGTTTGAAGTTGTCTAAAATTAATTGGGAAAAAGCTAGCAAATATAGCTAACTATGTTGCTTACCTGCCATAAAAAGTCCATCCAGGACACTCACTGCTTTTACTATCAATACGTGATCCAATATTTTTTCCACCCTCTTTTTTTCACTTTTACTGCAGTTTCATAATTTTTTTTTTTTCCCCATGAAATGCCTGGTACATACTCAGTCACAAGAGAGAAATATCAAGCCCTGTTTTTTCCTAGTTAGTTATGACTGCCTCTATAAGTTCTTGAAGCAAAAACACCATATAGATAATTTCTAGAGGTAAGAAGAGTTTCTACTGAAATACAAGTATTTTCCAGATAATATTGGATTCCCTTTGTTCTTTGACAAAGAGGTGTGCACACTTTCTGCAAATTCTGCGTCTTTTAAAAATTTCTTGCTTACCAAATCATTTAGAATTTCAGATCTAGGTATAGTTTTCTGATGATCAAGAACAGCATAGTCATATTTGTCAACTCCTGTAAACGATACATTCCCATAAGCTATCAACTAATATACACGCTTTCAGGAATGGAAAGCTATATGAAATGCTATTAAAAAAGGCTACATGTATTAAATACATGTGTCTCAGAATAGAGTAAAATTCTCTGCATAGACACAAATCCCAGCAAAAAGTGGAACTCTTTTTAATGCAATGAATAGTTTCTTGACAGTTCCTTTCAGTTTAAAGGCTTGAATGTAACCAAACTTGTATTAACATTTGCCTATAATGATAAATATACCTATTCTTCAAGTCATAAAAGTGAAAGCACAAGCAATATCCTGGAAAACAGTCTTTAAATAATAAATAAAAAAAAAAAAAGCAGTTGTGATTATTCCTAGAAAGTAAACCAGACTTTCATAAATTCTCAGCTAAATGTTGCCAAAACTGAATTGTATCAGTTTCTTTCATCCCAACTTGTCATTTGCCTTCCTTTCTTCTACTGTTACGGAGACCGTGAAATTAGGAGTGTTTATTCAGAATCACATTCAGAAAGGCAAGGGCTGGGAAGAGAAAAACTTCTTTTATTTATCAAATTCTGTAGGATCGGATAGGAGAAGTTCCCAGAATCCACTGTGAGATAAAAATCATTAAGTTATGTTTCATGTGAAGTCCTATCTGGCCTTTGAAGTTTTAGATTGGTGGGACAGGACAGAAGCATATCTGCAGCTATTTCATAAGCTGTGAGACGGCTCATTTTTGGGAGACTAAGAAACCTTCATTTTTTAAAAATGACCCAAGTTATATACACACACACACATATATAGATACATATGTATATATAAAGTATCATGAGTTATTTTGGTGATTTTGGACCAGCATCACATAAATTAAATTTAAATGCATGAAAGTCAACATTTTCTTTTACTTCTCAGTCTTTCCCATCAATTACACTATAATAATGAGGAATCTGGGGGTTTGTTATTACAACTCTACAACTTCAATTACCTTCATTCCAAAGACATTTTCAAGCCAAAAAGAATTAAATGAAAAGAAACAATTTCTTACAAGGTGCTGAAGTTGGTCCCTGTCCTGGAGCAGGTCCTCATACTCCTGGCCCCTTGGAAGTTAATTCTCCCTGCTGCCAAGGGTCCAGTTTTTTAATCCAGTGAGAACCAAAAATACTCAGGATTGAGACACACAAGCAGAAATTCAGCTCTGGATGAAGGCACTGATATTTTGATGTCTGCCTGTTCACTGGGTACATACATGTCCACCATGGTCAAAGGAGAGAGGGCCAATGGAGTTAATGCAGCGCAAAAAGCAATTCAGAAAACCAAACGCAGGTATCTGGCTTAGTTGGTCTGAAATGCTTTCTCGACTCCATTTATTACATTGGCTACATCTCACACACCTAAATCATATGAGGTACTCTGGTCTGGAGCAGAATCCAGCTAGTTTGCTAGAAACTCCCAACCATAACACTTAGATTTAGGGGAAAAAAAAAACCACAACCATACAGAAAAAAAACCAAAACACCCCAAAACTTTCTAAACTTAGAGGATGCAGTTTTTCAGTTGGAAAACAAGCACAAGATATATTCCATTTACTTGTTTCAGTATTACCTTGAATCAACACTCCTAACCATGTAAGGGTTACTGAATTCCTTCCCACAGCTTGCTGTTGACTGGAAGCTGCTTGCATGACTTTCTGTAACTCTTCAATAAGACCCTAAGGCCAGCATTTTCTAAACGGGTAACATGGACTCAGACTCTTAACTATATACGTAAGCACCAAAGTAAAGGTAAGACAGTTTTAAAATGTACTGGGCACCTGCCATGGACCATGATGAGGTCTGGTATGTGTGGGTATTTCCATAGGCAGGTCCTGTCTGGTCTTCCAGGTTTCTCCTGGTTAATACCACTATCTCTCTTCCAGAGGAGAAGATCCTCAGGTCCGTGAGCAGAAGGAAGGCTCCATCTCTATTTCATAGAACATCTCAGCCCACAAGTTTAACAGTTGTTTATCAGAGGTTTATTACCCATGTTCCTGCTCTTCACTGTTTGGAGATGCTCGTAGTCTGTCCCCTGCTCCTGAGCTTTTCCTTAAGATGTTGTATTTTCACCTAGCTTCATACTTTCCAGCTCATTATGTTTTCAGACCTATTCTCTGCCTCGAGGAGTTTGAGACACCTGAACCCCTTGGGAAATACATCCTTCATGCTTGAAGCTCTCCAGGTGTTAATTTTATCTGAGATTTAAAAACACAGGCTTTCAGCTGAGAAAACATAGAAGATGATCTAGATTTTTGTCCATTCTTTATCATAGCCATATCAGCCAGGGATTACTTTTACACATAGAATTCAAAGGAGTTAAACTCAAGTAATTAAAAGCTGCAAATCAAGTTCTTCCACCTCTTCTCTCCTTCTTCAGCATCAATTTTAGTATGCTAAAGTGAACAAAGGCCTAATTTTCAAGAGTGTTAAACAGAAACTGCATTGACATTTAAGAATATTTCAGTTATCACTTAGACATCTAAATAAGTAGCGAGATTTGCAGACGTGCTTAGAGCAATAGGAGCAGCAGAAGGCTGAGAACATTTGGAAAGCTATCCCCGAAATTCATAAAAATTAGCAAGACTAATTATAAGCAACTTCACTAAGCTTGACGCTTAAACATTTCAATTGACATCGGGGTGAGCAAGGATTTGGAATTTCTCAAGAGCACCCAAAAAATTAACTGCTCATCTAAAATTCACCCACTTATTCTAGCTCCTAAGCCATTTTTCAACTCATGCAGTTAGGAGGCTGGCTTTTATGGTGGTTACAGACATTTCCACCACAGTGCTCAAGATCACTGTCCCTTCGCTGATTAAAAGGTTTTACGTGAAAGCTACTGCTCTGCTTCAGTGTGGCTCCATCCAAAGCGTGACTGAAGGCTGCTATGAAGGAGACGTCCAAAGTGGGCAGCAGCAAGAAGTTGTGGACAGCAGCAAGCAGCTACTTATGAAGAATCAATGAGATTTTGATGCTGTGGACCCTTGCATAATTTTGAGAACTGTAAACATTATTCAGAGAATCTGCATGGTTTTATATTTGCCACAATTATACTGGGGTCTTACCGCCTTTATACACTTGTATTTCCATGACCACAGTAATCCATTTAACGTTCATCTGATACATGTCAAAAAAGCCGATTCCCTGCAATTTTCCTTACTTATTTCTGTTCCTTCTTTATTTTTATGTTTAAAAGCTTGCCACTTTAGTCCAATTTATGAAGAAATCTGCCTGAAAGTAAGTGCTCAAATTTATTGCTCAACTTTATTGATTGTGTACCTTGAAAACCTACAACCTTCGGTAACTGGGAAGTAGATGAATGAACAGACTCAAAAAAAAAAAAACCACCCAAACAAACCAAACAAAAAAACCTCAAGGATGAATAAATGACAACACACTCGCGATTCACCACAGCAGTCTGACCTGAACATCCTGAGGGAGAATCATTTTGTTAAGAATGAGTATGGCATGTTTGGGAAACGGTGTATTGTCAATATAATCTTTACAATTACAGTCATATGATCAGTACATCTGGAAAATAACAGTCAAGTGATTAGTCTGAACTTTGTCTGGATCAGGCAATTTTTACACGGCTCTGTCAAATGTCAGACCTCCTTCTCCCTCACCAATTTCAGAAACGTTGCACCATGATTTCAAGCAGTGAATCATCCTTCCCTGTGCCAACCATCTGTTTCGTCTGCCCCCTCAGTGTCTGAAATTAGATGACGGAGGGCAGGGCAGGCTTTCTAGAGTGGCCATTAATGTTACTGGAGGAGGGGCTCTGGCGACAGATTTTCCATCTGAAATCATGGACTGTTAAAACTGGCAAGGGCTAGAGAGGAGCGAGTAGAAAAATAATGCGAGGAAGAAGAATTAATAAAGGAACAGGGAGAAAAAAAAATAGAAGAGAGCAAGGGACTGGGGAAAGGAAATAGGGGGAAAAGTAGAGGGAATGTGATGATACAAAGGAAGGGAAAAAAAAAAAGATATTTTAGAAAAAGAAGAAAGTAGAAAACCCCCACAAATTCCCCTGTACCTTTTCTGTTGGGTTGTTTGTTTGTTCTTTTAAGTGAAGAGCAGCGATAAAAAAAAAAAAAAGGCCTTACAGTGCCCACTAAAAATTCCAGCAGTCCTGGTAGAGGTAACAGGAGGACAAGAGGAAAAAATGATGAGCAACATAAAAGGAGTAAGAAGACTCCCAAGAGCTACACTTCAACTCCAGGACTGGCTACTTCCAGAAGGGAATCTGCAGAAGAGCAGGGATTAAGAAGAAGAATACTGGACCTTGTCATGTGTATGCACATGCAAACAACGGAGAAGTAGGTGAAGGACTCTTGCAGACGCTTCATTGCACTGGCCATGGCCTACAAATTTGATTTTTCACTCCAACAATTTTCTGAGAACCCTTACAGCAACAGGTCTAGACTTGCTTTCGATAGTCCATTCCCCATCCCCTGGAATATTTGGACGGAGAGAGTAGAAGATGACATTATTGTAGTGTCCCCACCCGTTTTACAATAATAAAATCTCAAATTTAGGAAAAAATAAAAATCAATATTTTGGGAATAACGATGCAAAAAAGAAACAAGGCACAAAACAAACATACAAACTCCATCTTTGCTTTCTGTTTTTTAACTCAGATCAAATGTTGTCCTACATCATCCCATGTGTATTGTAATACTTAGCACAACATGGAGGCATTAACTACATCAACTATCTCTGGTCTATCTTTCATCAGTGCAAGCATACAACATCCCTTAGCATAAAGAAGCGGTTATGAATTGCATACGAATGAAGAGAGTTAGATCAACAAATTGGTCCTCTGCTTCAATAGTGAAAGAAAAATATTGCTGGAGAAATGTATTGTGCTTTTTTATAGTTATCAAAAATACAATATGAATCTTAGTTTATAAAAGTAAAAGCCTTTATCCAAGTACTAGTTTTCTGAAGTAGACTTGTGTGGAAATCCTGCTTACCACTATACAGAAATAACCAATTAGCTGCTGTAAACCTACATTACACTGACTGCTTGATCTGTGGTTAGAATATTTGACGTTTATCTAATATATGATTGAATTGCTTATTATTATGATAAGGAAGCAGTCACTGAATTGTATTGCTTGGGTAGCACAAGAGTATGGTTTTGCTGAATTTGGCCAAATATAAATAAGTCACTGACTTTGTCAGAAGTCTAAGAGTTTAGAATTGCATACAGGTCAACGACCTTCTGTAATATTGCTGCTACTGAACAATGCATAGGTTTATGCACTGTGTCTAATAGCATCATCAAAATATTTGTTAATACATGTATTTTGTCACATAAAAAAATAACATCCAATTTGCATAATATTCATAGCTTTCTAGGGTGGCCATTATTAAAAAACCTTTTTTATGTTTATTTCCATGGCAGGATTTTTTATTTTAAATACTATTTGTATACTGTATTAAAACAAAGCTTCAAAAGAAAAAAATGAAAAACAAACACCAGCTTCTCTGGGGTAAGTGGAAAAATGAGTTAATTTGTTAGTTTTTGGGGAGGCTAGATAAATGCTATAAAAATAGTTTATTTAAAGTAATATAACTTTTTACTTGCATTCAGTTTTAGAGTATAAATATAGTATCTGCTTGCAGGTGGATTATTTATTCCCGAGAGTAAATTTGGTGAACAGCTCCAATTCTGAAAGAAATCCAAAATATTGTATTTTACATGACAGACAGAAGTTAAAAGCTTTCAAACGGTAATGGACCAAATTTTTAAACGATCATCAAGTTGTGCTCTGATTTTGCATCCGCGATTTTGCACCTGCAGTCAAGCACAAAATTGTGGGCACAGTCAATTGTAAGAGCGTCTAGCTGTTTGATTGTACCAGCAAATTAAATAGTAACTGTTGATGCCTGGCTGCTATCTGCTGCAACCATCGTGAAATTCAAAGACAAAATTAGATTGCTTTTAAAATCAAATGGTGTTCGTATCTGAACAAAGTTACCAGTATACTTCCTGCATTTAATGACACATTCACACGTTAGATTGGTTGAAAGTGGAAAACAGCTCCTTTGTGAACTGAACATGCACTAAGATTGTTTTGAAAAACAAACTTACTTTTGATTTGCAGTTTTAATGCATGTTTTTCTTCAGACCCCTAAATGACTTTGAGCACCACTTTTCTGTTATGATCACACTGTCCTTCCTTCCCTCAGGGTTCACAGCAGAGGTGAGTAAATACAAATATCTCCCTACCTTCTGGGAGAGACAATGCATTAAATCTGTTTAATTTGCAGTTTTAAAACTGATGGACATCTGACCATTGCTATGGCTCACCCTTGTATATTCAATGCTAGATGCTATTTCCTTATCATTCCCCTGAAGATGTACCCTTCACAGACAGAATAAAGTTTGCCCATTAGTTCAGCTTGGCGTTACGCTGTGGAGCATCTCTTTGTCACCGTTTTTACTTTATGACAGCTTTCAGGGGAAGCCATTACTACTCACAGCAGTAGGTTTGACACAAAAATATTACTTTCATAATTAATGTATGGTGACTTTCTTGCTCTTATAGAGGAGCAGAAGTCTCTCTTATTTTTATCCCATTGCTATTATCCCATAACAGATATTCTTAGCAGTTAGGAGCAGCAACAGGCTACCATTAATAGGAAAGAGGACCTGTTTGAGGCCTCTTTGCCATCCCCATCTGTTTGTCTTCTTGCAGTTTTGGGGACATTTAAATTCTTCTTGCTGCCATTTGGAGTATGGGCATTCATCGTGCTCTGATGCCAGCACGCTTCCCTATAGCTTCTGTTTTGTTTCATTTCTTCAGTACCTCGTGCTGCTCTTCAACTCTCCCTTCCTTTTCTCCCCACCCAAAAGGAAGAAGTACTTGAAATTCTTGCAACTTCATGGGCTGACACTTTGGTGACAGCTGTCCCCTGCACGCATTCGTAATGTTTCCTCTAACTTTGTTGGTCATTCCCAGTAGTTTGTAGCAAGCAGTGCCTCTTCCACTGATGCTGCTACACTTCAGTAAGGCCAGCCCATAATCCTCAACAGGGGTATACTGAAAAAAGATGACAACTTCATTTCCATGGAATAGGAAAGAGAAAAAAATACCAAAGGGAAAGGTGAAAGATTATTTGGATCAGTAGGACCATCAGGAGATTATAGTGCTATGGGAAGACACACTATCTTAGGAGAGAGTAATCAATGATACCTAAAATTTCATTAAGATGGCCTCTAGACTTTAATGTACAACCAGTCAGAGTTCACCCAACTCTCATCTGGCTTTAACTGAATATCATGTATCATTTGATTTATATTAATAAGAAAATAAATTTCCCTTTCCACCCAGAAAGATCAAATAGCCTATAAAAGTTATTGCAGATTCTTTTTATTATTATTTTGTGAGTAAGACTGATGAGTTTGCTCTATTTCTAATATTAGCCAGAAGTCTTCGCGAGATGAGAAAGATGCAAACATTTCCCAGAGAATTAAAATTAGTCCAACAAAAGAGTAAATAGTCTTAAACCATTGTTTTTTTCTTCTATAGGTTGAAAAAATAGAAAATTCTTTCCTTTCTTGTCCCCCTTTCAATCTCTGGTGGGTGAGACTACCCATGTTTGTAGTTAGGCAGCTGGCTAAAAATCACCGATAAAAGCAAATGTTGTAAGTACAAAGCACAGAAAAGCCTAAGTCTTCCTTTAATGCTTTACTAGCACTTCACTAATAGGCCCATGGGGTGCAGTCAGTCAATAATAACCCAATAAAATCAATAACGATAAACAAGAGTCAGTGTTCTAATAAAAAGAGAATTTTTAAAATCCAAACCAGCTGTTTCAGTGTTATGTACAAACACAGGCCTGGTGCTAGGGTTCACTCGGTTTCCACATGTCGGTGTTCAGCTGCCAGTCCCGCACGCAGCTTCCTTGGAGGAGGCTGAAGCGATGGACAATACGCAGTCACAGCTTATTGCCAAGGTGGACACACACGTTTATTGCTTGCTTTCTTCTGTGGTTTTATTGATACTCTTGAAGTTCGGTTTGTTTTCTTTTTACGTATTTACTTCATGTGTTTTATTTGACACAAAAACTAGGAAGATTTTTCCTCCAGTATTTTCCAAGCAGAAGAGAAGACTGTATAAAGACTTTGGTCACCTATGAAACACCTTTTGGTTAGATTGGCCCTATCCTATATAGCTAGCCAGGGAATAAATTAACTGTTTCTGTCCCCAAAGGAGTGGCCACATGCTATGGAAAGTTATTTGAAGAATGCACGTAAGTTTTGGGGACATGAGGAAGAGCAGGACTGAAGAATCAGAGTTAATATCTTGTCTTTCCTACAGTTAAGATAGATCTGCTTTTATTGGGTGACAGGTCCAATAATGTCACTCTCGTTATTCAACTCCACAAACATCTAAAAACAGAAGTATTTGGAATTGGTGAAAAATAGCAACATATATCTCAAAAATAAGTCGTAAGTTACTCTGTACTCCCCAGAAGAAGAGAACTAATTCTTTCCAACCTTGTCCATGAACTATGGCCATGCTACATGAAGGTCTGAGACCAAAGGCTCAATCCATCTTTTGGGGGGAAAAAACCCCAAACAAACACTTTATACAGTTTTTAGGACTATTCAAATATGTTAGTAAGATTAATTAGAACTTGCTGAATTTAGAACCAAGTTTAACTTTATTTACAATTCCTTTGATATATACAGTTTTATTTCATTTTACAAGGGACAGAACTGAAGCACAGGTTTGTGAAAAACACTCATCCTGATCCCATAACGTAACACAAAACTTTTGATTACTTTGATCTTGCCACTAAAGGGACCTCAGTTTCCAAAAAGAAATACAAGGCATTTGAGACCAGAAGTGGTCCAGCCTAGTACAGATTCCACAGATTAGAAGAAACTACTGCTAGATAACTGTAACCTGAAGATGAGTGACATCAGAGAACAGAAAAAAAGGTTGAACAAACACCAGCTGCCCTCGTGGACTCAGAGCAATGTTCAAATATGTTAGTACCACAAAGAGGAGAAGAAGGGAGTGAAAGGGGAAGGCTATTAGGAAAGGGGTAGCTAGGTAAATGGGTTGCACGTATCCATCTTTTCCTCCACGTTGTTGTAAGACAATTTCTGCATCTGACTCATTTTGATGAGCCAGTGCACAGTTAAAGTCTGACCAGGTGCTGTTACACAGAGGTCCTACCAAGAAGGTACAGGCGGATCTGGGTATCAGATTGCCGTTCACCCTTTTATCAAAACTAAAGCTGAAAGCAAATAAAGATGGTTTTGGCTCAAGTACAGTCACAAAGGTGAAAAAGGAAGTCACAAAGGCTACAACTCCTGAGAAAAGTCTCTGGCCAAAGATAATTTTCAACAATTACACCATAGTTGGATATCCTGATGTAGATAAACAGAGAGAAAATTCTCCATAAGACAGATTTGGCTCTTTACACTCAAAAATCCACCCCTCTGATGGCATGAAGGATGTTTCCTATCTTTTTCCTATCTACCCTTAGACATATTTTCTTCACTGTGTGATGAAATTTATCTTCTAATATACAGCTTCTTCTGAACGCTCTCTGACAAACCCCATCAAAAAGTGTTATGTTATGCTCCAATCATATGTAGAGTAATGGTTTACTCATTTTCTGCATGAAAAGATGGGCACAGTACTTTGCAGAAACCATCAAACCTCTCATTTTGTGTGCTCTTTCTACAGTGCTCCTTTTGCCAACATCATTAATTGCACATGCCTCTGTCGCATATACTAAGAAACACAGGCCCGGCCAAAAGCAGTTCCTGGCACCATTGCCATTCTGATATATGCATTTCAGCTTAACAATATTATCAACACATGGTTTTGAATCTTACTCAAAAAAAAAGGTTTTACCATCTCCATTACTAGCGAAGAAGGGAAAAGTTCTCCAGTTCGAGGTATTATTTAAGGGAGAGTGGAGAACATCTTATTAGCAACAACTGAGAGTCCACAGCTTAGCCTTTTGGCTGGGGTAGAGTAGTACAAGGTTTCTAATATCCTTCAAGACGACCGTTACTTTACCACAGAGACAAAAGACCGTGCTTTGTGTACATTTTTATGAGAGAGAGGTGTGGACATCTAATCAGACGGAAAGGCATAGTTACGTGCTTGTGAAATGAATTACACCGACGTCTGTTATAAATCTTTAACATAGCTCATGAGATCAATTAAGATGTTCAAGCAGCTACAAAAAGGATGATTGAGGCAAATGGTAACATCAGGATGACCATATGGTAAGGGAACGCTAGAACTGCGTGGACATAAAACGCGAGCCATCGGAACGCCACCACTAACGGCGCACGAAACAGCAAGCGGGTAAGTGGCAGGATATTGAGAAAAATACCAGAAGGAGAAAAGAACAGCATGAGAACTGATGCACATGCAGGATCCAATAATGAGACTCAAAGAAGGGCAAGGTGCTTTATTCCTGCAAGTCGCAGGTGCAAGGTTTCAGCGCGCCACAGAGTTGATGTTCCCAACCCCAACCGGCGCTGGTGGAGAGTGCGTGGCCCAGCCCCAGCACACCACATGGAAAACATAGCTGAAAGTTTAAAATAATTATATTTAATATGAGACGATCAGCTGTAAACAGCAGTGATTTTATCTTTATCCTGACCTGCAGGGACGAAACAAATTAATTGACTGGCCCTTTTTAAGATCTCAGACAGTTTCTCTCGAGATTGCCCATTGGGCTGTGTTACTGCGAGCCATCATCTCTGCAGGAAACAATGGCCTATGGACAACTTGCTTCACATGCATTTGCGTTATTATAAGGTGATAACAGCACCATTAAGTCATATCACTGCTGTACTAAGGTTAAAATACTTTCATTTCCTAAGGTTGTTCAAGCTGCTGAACTGCAATAGACGATTTAGCCTAACCTTTCACAGCAGTCCTAAATCCATACTTACTAATGAAGGCAGCGGCGCGTGGGGGAAACCACATCCTCAACACCTGATTACGAATGGGGAAACTCGGTGCAGAACCCACCTTTTTCAGAGCCCTATTCCTTCTCTGAGTAAGAGACAGTTTAAATAGTTAGAATATTAGATGGCTAGCTTAAGAATATATACAATAATGGAACTAAAGATGAAATTAAGTTCTGATCATTCATTTCCCTCCCATACTTATTGTAAAAGACTTACCTTGAATAATAATAAAAATAGTTTTATTGCAACGTTTTGTAAAGGTGGGATTGTTTCACCCTTTTTGGTGTCAGAAAAATTAACAGGAAATAAATTATGTGTTAGATCATATTTAACTCCATCCTTAACAATAATTGACCTCAGGTGTCGAAAATTCAAGAGTATTCAATATTTTAAATTATGTTTATTTTTCAAGCATGCATTTTTAGATTTGGTTCTTTCCTCTTACTAAGCCGATACTGTGCATTGAAGTCCAGAAATAAACAGTTATTTTCCATGTTAAAAAACACAAGAAACATTTTGATAGAAAAATTAACAAATTTAAAAAGATATTGTTACTGTCCAACCAATACACAGTACTTCTAAAAAAAGGGGGGGAAAATTGAATAAGTGTTTTTGCTTCCAATTCTGGCTTACACGGTGACTAGAGTCAAAACTGGTGAAAGATGAGGCTTGTCAAGGTGAAGGAGAATATTAAGACATTTTGAAAATTAGCTCCTACATGTCGAAAAATGGCTAGAAAGATTTTCATTGATTAAAAGTTATGCTTTTTTACTTTCCGTGCATGTTCTGTTCTACCAACAGAGATAGATGGAAGGGGTTTACGTGGTTTTGACTCAATTGACATTTATGCGAGGACCTGCTAGAAGTTCAGCAAAAGACCCAACTAATTGTGATTTGATATGCCAGGAAATTGGGGAGACCAGGTCACATTACTGTTTGCACAAGTATGTTGTGTCACAACTTAAGTGTAGTGTATATACAGTAACTGTATATGCTGCAATCATAGGCCAGATGCATCTCGGTGCTCAGAGCCTAAAAACCAAATCTGTCCATTCTCTCATGAAGAAACACCCTGTTTAAGGAATCAGGACCACCCCATTTGGACCTCTTATCACAAAGCAACCAGTTAGGTCTTTGCTACCCTTATGACTTGAGCAGAGAGCCCTGCTGGCAGCTTTCCTACTCTCTTTAACAGAGAAAAAGCTGAATTTCTGCCTCTAGTGGAGGGAGAAGCAAATAAGTGGGGGAAATAGCATCCCTTGAGTGATTGCCAAGAATTCCCACAAAAAATAAACACAGTCTGGTGGTTATGTTCTTAACAGCTGTGTTAATGGGGTTAAAGAAACCTTAAAGAAACTCTGTCTTTTTTTAAATGCGCTCTGTTCTTAAAAACCTGATACGGTACAAGTTTTGCTTTTAAACCCAGCGTGGTTTGCAACTGAGAAAAGTGCCACTCCAGCAGCGATGGCGATTCCTGAGGGGACGCGTAGGGGCCCCTGGCCCAGGAGAGCCATGGGCTGCAGGCAGGATGGCCATTGCCAGCGCTGTGCAAAGCTTCGATATCTTCTCACAAAGAGCGTGTGGCAAGCAAAGAGCTGCGTTTGGGTATAGCGGCTATATGTGGCACCTCATCATACTCTGTTTCCTTACATAACTTAACTTCAAATGATATAGATACTATAGTCAGAGATTTCCCTTAAGCATAACTAAAGTTCCTTCTGTTTAAAACTCCAAACAAAAAACCCCAACAACACAGAAACTAAATAATGTAGAACAAAAAAAGCATTTTCACGCTTTGGTTTTGTTTCTCTTGTGCAAAGAACTTACGGGATGAAGTTTAGGATAAAGAATTACCACCTCTGATCCTGTCCCCAGTCCTTTCTCAAAATAGGCAATGGTCCCAGTCCAATGTCAATACAACTATTTTTCTTGAAATATAGTATGGCAAGGAAATACTATGGAAGGCACCAAGGCAAATAAAAATGACACGGTGGATTGCAATCTGCACGTACTTCCCCACGATTACAACATTAGCTTTTTCTTTCTCAACTTATTTATTGGTATTTCAGTAGCACTTAGGTTCCTGTGGCATAAACTTTGTATCCATTGTGATAGCGTGTTATTATTGCCTACACTGGATTTCTGAAGAGGGGAAAAAGCAGCATTTACTGAGCAAAATTGTCTCCTTAGCATTGCTAACTATAGACCAGAGCCTTACAGTAACCTCACCTTCACCACCTTCGGTACGTGCTTTGGGCCCTGCGAGATCCATAGTCATGCAACGGGGATGCTCAACAGCCAACGAGAAAGTTAATTACTCATTAGCTTAGTCTTATTTAATATAACTCAGAGGAGAAAGGGCAGCTATTGATACTTCCCAGAAAGAACAAGGACATGGGTTTTGTTTGCACACTGCAAACCTTTTCACGCAGTTCACCATCCTTTACAGGAGTCCATAGCCTCGTCCTCTGACACCATCTCCACCTTCAATTTATAAAAAACAATAAATAAATGTCGAAATACACAACTAACAGTCCTTGTGGCTATTTCATCTGGTCAGCCTCCCCATCTGACATCCCACCCCCGAGTCCTCCTGCCCAGGCACGAGGCAGCATCTTTAGCAGGGCCTGTTGCGGCAGGACATGGAAATATGGTTTTAAACTAAAAGAGGGTAGATTTAGACTAGACATAAGGAAGAAATTTTTTACACTAAGGGTGGTGAAACCCTGGCACAGGTTGCCCAGAGAGGTGGTAGATGTCCCATCCCTGGAAACATTCAAGGTCAGGTTGGACGGGGCTCTGAGCAACCTGATCTGGTTGAAGATGTCCGTGCCCACAGCAGGGGGGTTGGACTAGATGACCTTCCAACCCAAACTGTTCTATGATTCTACCTCTGCTGCCTCCGACAGGAGGCCAGGAAGGATAGGACAAGGGAAGTGACCCTGGGGACAGGGACATGGGACAGGAAGGGACAGCCACAGGCATTATGCAAGGGAGCTTGATTTATCCCTTGCTGGGTCACACGAGTCTGGCTGCTAAATCCGCTGTCTCCTCTGGAAAGAGCGACTGCCTTCAGCTTACTTCTCTGTTAGCATGGAGTTAGTAAAATAGCCATTACCCAAATCACATACACATTTTCAGATCAAGGGCACCACAGCAGCCTCACAAAAAAGGCCAAGGAGGTATTTTTCAAGCTATAATCAATCTGCCAAAGGAATACAATATTCCACAGTATTTAGGACAGAAAAAAATAAAAAAGTTAGCAGCACGAACAGCAACAGCAGTGGGGGTCTCCCCGAGTAGTGTATCTTTGAGAACAGTGAATCATTTCAATCTCCTTGCAAATGTCAGACGCCTGATTCTCCATGTCATCTGTGGCTCTGAAACGGTTTCAAGCGAGACCTGCTGTCGCTGCAGGGGGTTAGAGAAGCCGTCGCAGGAGGGACCGCGGCGCGCGGTGCTTGGCACGGACGGCAGCCCGAGATGCCTTCGTACCTCGCTGCAATCGGCCAACTGCCGCAGCTGCACAGCGACGCCGGGTCTGTGCCCTGAGCTGGCTCTGTGTGTGGGAAGGAGCTGCTGGAGCACGGCAGAGGGATGCGCAGAGCAAGGTGTTTGTTTCATGCTGTCTGAGCATATAACACCCACACAGAAGCTCAATTACAGTACCTGATACAGGTAACTTTGGGTCTCCTGCTATCAGAAGCACTAGTTCTTTCTCTGCTCACAGATACTGTTCTACTGATGGACATGCTCAGATTGAGGCCAGCATTGCAGAGCCCCAACGGCATTTCCCATAGCCGGCATCATCTATCTCCCAAGGGTAGGTGTGGAGTCTCCCACACATAACTGCCCCGGCATCCCCAACTCTATCTGGCACACAGCAAAAAGACCACTCTAGAATAAGTGTCACCAACTGCTGGGTGACACCAGTGCAAGACTTTTCATTTACAAAGCAGAAGAAAGAAGATAATAGAAGACAAAGCACAGAGGTGATCCTACCGCAACTTGCATATGTATTTGTGGCCATGTAAGAATTAGAATAATCTCCTTCCCAGCTGGATCATAGAAAAGCTAAAGGAGAGGTTTAAACCTCTTTAGACACATCCCTTAACTTCTACTCCATGCACATTAGATGCCCTCAGGGATGTAGATGTATTGTTGCAGCTGTGCCTGATCCTACCCTTGAGCATGCTTTTTCTTGCTGCCCTGAAACTGCCTGAAAGCAACTTCTTGTAACTATTTAATTAGAGGTGACTGCCATTGCAGCGTGTGGGCTTGGGCACTAGTCATTTTTATTTTCCCACCTGGCACATTACATTGCTATCAACCCAAGCATGAAGCTCCATCCAATGCAGCCCTGCTGGCAGGGGAAGGGCTAGCGGGGCTGCAGGAGACCCCCAAGCCGACCATGTCCCAGCCTCTGCAGCAAGAAGAGGGCACTCAGAAGGGATCAGGTCTCTCTACATTTGCTCTGCTTTAGTCCCTGCAAATATTTCAGCTGAAACCATAGGCTCGAGGTGGGCAATATCTCAGCCATACGCTGCTTTGTTCAGAAAAAGACACACAGACTTTGCAAAAGTGTTACATTTTGTGAACTTGTCTTTAAATAAATGCACATGAATCAAAAATTATATTCTACAAAGCAAGAAACCCTTAGGCTTTAGAGTTTCAAAACAATCTCTCCACTTTAAGTAACTTCTCATACTGAATGTTTTCTTTCAGTTTGAACACAAAATTCAACACAAAGCTATTTTTTTCTTCTAACTTTGGTTGAAAATTTTGAACCAAAGTGACTATTAAATCTTTTTGGGGAAAAAATTTGGATCCACCCAGGAACCTAAGCACCAGCTGTAAAAACAGGCCTGCCAAAGAGTCTCCTCTGGCCCCCAGACTTTGGTCCTGATGAACCATCACTGTCCTCCCGTCACATAGGTACAGATACAGGGCCATACACAACCTCATGCGAGAGAAACCTGGGGAGGGAAATGAGCAGGACACTTACGCAAGGCCAGTAAACACTATGCTAAATCCTTCAGGATTTGAAGACAGGCTTATTTTGCATGTAGATAGTAAAGGTGCTATAGTAAAGTTGATGTGACGAGCCAAAGGGAATGGGAGACCCCAACAATGGGCAGGGCAGGAGACAGCTTAGTCAAGACAGAAGGCAGTCTTGAGTGTTCAGAGAGCTGTACTTTGGCCCCTTCTTCTCATACCAGATGGATTTTCTGGCTGAGACTTATCTGTAATTTTCCTCATAGCTACTTTGAAAAGGGAACGAGCAAAGAAACCACTTGGATCTGATTTCCCTAGAACAAGAGAAAGAATATCCTCAGTGCTGTTTTGGATCTAATAAGTCACAGGAGGCACCTTACCCCTTACCTCCCAGTTCATGCATTCGTTGCATTTCTCTGATTACAATCCAGTTTTCGCACTTTCCACTTCACTCTAAATTCTACAAAAGAGCTTGAATGGGTTCAAAAGTGAAGCTCAGGAAAGCTTTGGAAAATCATCCGAGTGTCTTAAATGTGTATGCTAGGAAATCCATGTGTTTGAGGTCTTCACGACCAGAACGTGAGAATACCAGCTTGCCCTAAAACTGGAACGAAACCAGCAACCTAAACATCATCAAACTGGGGACGCTGGGAAGAGACTCTACATCCAGGTTTTTCATCTGGCCTCATCTCAGGGATATTCTGGCCCAGAATCAAATGTGCCAAAACACTTTGGTGTTCTAATCCGTACTAAAGCCCTCACATACAGCTCTATTCCACACTTCCTAAATCCTCTTTTCTATTCAGCAGACAAAACCCCCAATTTTCATACGTTCCAGAAATTCTTTATGTTTGATCCTAAAAGCAATGATTACTTCACTGTCATTTTTTGATGTCAACAGAGTGTCACATATCAATGAAGAGTCAGGTCAGAAAAAATGAACTTCTCACCTGCTTGCTACAGAGAAAGTGAACAGCCTACAACAGTTAAACAAATTGCTTCCAGCAAACATAGCTTTCTGTCTTGTTGCAATAAAGTATGACAAGTCCAAATTCCTGCACTTTCTGGGTCTTTAAGGATGAATTCCAATTTGATTGGTTTTGGGGGTATAAACAAAGACCTGACTTCAATGCATATGTCATCTTAGATCTCTGAACTTTACGAGCACAAAAAGAGAAATAATTCAACCACAAAAGCGACACATATAAGGAACACTGAGGGCCTGACTTAAACCTGCAAAAGGAAATAGATTCAGAGTTAAACCTGAAAATCTGGGCTGACATGGGCCTAACTCATGCCCTTGTGAGCTGGAGAGAGAAGGGGAGGGATGGAAGAGGTGAATTCATGTAACTTCAGCATGGTACTCCGGTCAAGATTTTTTAACCTTCAGCCTGACATTGCTAATGGGCTCTCGCTTAAGGAAAGACACAGTGATGTTGTCTGGAGACAACACAAGAAATGTTTCCCCCGCAAGCCTCACAAGCAGAGCACTGTGCGGCCCCGCATGCCTGCATGGCCATGCGGCAAGCACTGGTTGGGCATTGAGCTCTGCTTTGTAGAGCTCCTGCACCCACCCCAAGCCTCCTCGATACCCCAGAGAAAAGTTTGTGTAGGGGTTGCTTGTGTAGAGCAGCCTCCCACAACCAGGTCTGAGGCAGTCAGACAAAACTGGAGTGAGTTATTAATAAAAATCCATATGTTTCATAAAAATAGCCATAGGAAAATTTCTTTACCAAGTTTTAGCTACAAATTTTTTAACAGGCTACTTATAAACCCATGAAACGAGTCATTTACTCTTGCTGTCCATTTGCTTGTGCGTGTAGAAGAGACTCACATTTTTCATGGTGTTACTCCAGTACCGTAGTTTTCATTCTTTTCCTCCAAAGACTTCCAGAATCCCAGTTTACATGAATTTTAATATCACACATTAGTAAAAAGATGTAGTCAGAACACTGAATCCATTAAATTGTTTTTGGAAACTCCTGGAAAATTGTCACGCTACTGAAAGAAACATCAAAAAATAAGCCATTCCTAAAAAAAAAAAAGACACCCCCTACACACACATACACTTCCTGATTCATTCCCTACTACAGCAGACTTTAAAGAGGAGAAGATATTATTGTAAAAGAAACACATCTTCACTTGTGAAGCCATTTTCAAAATATACAAAAATACTATTTATACTTCCCTTCATGCCTTATCTTTTACTGATGCTTACAACTGCCTCCCCCACAAACACTAGGCCTATTCTTTAGTGAAAACCTTCCCAAAAATACAGAGGTGGAAAATTTGCTTGTGCTTGAAATCTATCATGCCACTGGGGCAGGGAAAGGAGAAATAAGGAAAGACACACTCAAGCCAGAGATACTCATCTGTAATACAAACACGTCATCTCCAAGAGATGTATAAGGCATAAAAGCAGTTTAATGATACACACAGCATTTTGCACGCCCAGGATTGTACAGAGCCGTTGTAGTTTCCATCTTACCACAGAGGTTACAGACAATGGGGCCAAAGCAATTCCTGAAACCTCAGAGATGACCTCCAAAATTCACATGTGTCTCTTCCGCTCCCCTTCCAGCTCCTGTGCAGCTGGGCCAGCCCAGCATCCTCATGACCCCGAGCCCCACAACATGTCCCTTCTCAGAGAGGGCCACCCTGCAGTCACCCATGGTCCCAGCAAGGCAGGGCAGGAACTAGCAGGGGAGCTTATCACAACTTGCATGCCTTTGAAGATTAAATGCTATCTCCTAGATTTACTCTTTATGCACACAAAATACTATGTTTTGCATCACTTTCAGGATCAGGTCCTTCCAAGACTAAAAAAAACAAGAAAAAAGACTAATGATTGCAAACATTGTGATTTTTATCTATGGGAAAACTGTATATACCAGGAGATCGCAGCCCGGGTGCATCAGCTTCAGTGAGCTCACCGACAGAGCAGCTTTCTAGAGTTATTACAAAACTTAGTTTGAGATTGGCTTGCAGGAAGACTACAAACTTTAATTAGTGCAATAAGAGGGGAGTGGGTGAACAAGCCCAAAGCCTCCTTCTGAATAATTGTCTATTTGTTCATTATTATATCTTCTCCAGGCTGATTATTTGCTTAAGAAAATACCTTTAAAAATCCACGCATAAAAAATCAGCCGTTTGTTTTTCCAGTGTGGGGTTTACACTTTAAGTTTCAGCAACATAATGTACCAGATATTTGATGTTACAGATGGTTGTGGGGAACCAGAAATACTTGAGGGAGGCAGGGCAGGATGTACTTTTTGTATCTCTTACCAAGAGCTAATGTCTTTTCAGTAGCTCTTCAGCAAGAAATACAGCAGAATTGCATTGGCTCACAACCACTTCTCCAAACCTGAATGAAGAGGCAGCTACAGGGGCCGTGCTAATTGTGCTAAAGCGCATGTTAATGTTGTGCTGGAAGTTGCACTCGTGGTTCCAAAAGGGAGTCTAAAACTTTACAGTTTTAAATAAAACTCTGGTGGCATGCAGGACCCTCTTGGGATGCACCCTGAGAAGCACCAAAAGCCAGAGCTGCTTCTTGCATTCCCCCCCCCGCCCCCCACCTTTTGCACAGGTACCAGGTCTCTCTTCCCCTTGTTCCCACTCTCCCTTTTTAGTATTAACAGTTAATTATGACACATATTTCAATTAGCGTTCCAGTCCTGCGATCAATGACCCATGTGCCTTTGAAAAGCGGGCAGCGCGGTTCCTCCAGGAGGAGCCACCACGATGCTCCGTGCAGGTTCTAAAGGGTTAATCCCAGAGTGAATTCTTCAGATGTGTAATTTAATACTTCATAACTGCTGAAAATTGGAGCCCACATAATTTATTTTCTTTGGTCTGGGCACATTTGCCTCATGCTTGGCTGTGGCTGACTTCAGAGAGACACACCTAAAGCCCTCAAGTGTCCCAAGTGGCCCATGTCAGTTGTGCAGAGAGATTGTGGTACTTGGAGGGAGCCCAAGGATTAGGTGTTCCTGAGAAGGTTTTTTTGGCTCTACAAAGCCCACGGATGTCATGGGAATAGTCTGCACTCCTCCCCCCGCCTTGAAGGCCACATATCAACGGGGTATCTAACCACTCAGAGACAGGCTTTGCACAAAGGTATACATTAAAATAAATAGAACATGCGACCAAAAAGCACACAGAGAGGGAAGGAGGAATTGCCGAGCAGAGACGGGCAAACAATTGCTTCATTGTGGAGCCGGCAGCGAGGAATCGCAGAGCCGAGCTCCACCTACAGTCCCCTTCGCAAAGCTGACTCCGGCAGCTGCGAGCGGCCCTGGCTTTCCTCCGCTGGCTGCTCCTGGAGTCTTTTTGTTTCAATTACTTTTAGTTTAATTTTTTTTTTTTTTAATAATTATTTTCACTGCAAAGAGATCCGCATTTGTATTTCGGCTGAATGTGAACGTGGGTAAAGCTATTGCATTGTCCAAACACTTTTAAGGTTAGTTTGCCTTCTGTATTTTGAAAGTAAATAGCCTGCTTTTTCCTGGAATTTGTTTTAGGATTCTGTCTCTATCGCTGGCTTTCATTTGCACCAGCTTCATATCGTCTGACAGTATTTCACATTTTTATTGCAGTTTGATTACAGTGCAGTAGTTTCATCGTTCCAGGGGGAAAAAAAAAAAATGTTTGTCTAAATTGTACTCTTGCCCTTCTTAAAAAAAATTCAAGCTTCAAACATGATTGGGGTTGTAACTTTTAAAAGCAGTAGCCAGCCTCTGAAAGTATCAAGTAAAATCATCCCTGTTTTCTACTTAAAAAAAAAAGTCTCAGACACTAATTCAAGCTTTGACTTTGGTGGCATACAATAGCATATCTCCTGCAGAAGATATATCTTTGAGGCAGAGTACTGGATCACATGGGGGGGCTGCATGCCCAAGTAAACGATAACAGCGTCTGAAGCCTGGTCACCAGCGTGGGTCACCCTCTTGGCCTCACTGCATTTCGGCAGAGCTCCGGGAGACAGCAGGGCCGAGGTCAGCACCAGCCGACACTTTCTGCTCTGTGGCATCTTGCATGGTGATTTTTCACCCAGGTGGTTCCTGCTGTCTCTTTACCTGGGACACAGCTCCTCTGCAGAGGAGATTACAATCCTTCCTGAGAAAAGCTGGTGACAGCAACCATTGGTCTTCAGAAAGTTATTTCGTCAGGTCCCCAGCTACAAGACCAGTCTCCCCACACCAGCCATGAGAGCCTTGAGAAGGAAATGTTATCAACTGTGCAAATAGTACACATCTACAGCCAAAACTCATCTCCCCCAGATCCAGAAGGGATTAGAAAGTTAGGTGTTGTCCATCTCCTGGGCCACACCTTCATTCGTCTTCTGCCACCTCATAAAAGGCCTTATACAAGGAGCTCTGCAAGTATGCTGGGTTCCCTTCAAGTGATAGAAGTAGCCAAAAAAGAATAAATAGGTACTTTCCGTGTATTGTGTTCCTTTGTGTTAACTCAGACTCATACAAACCCCTGTGCTAGATCAAAGCAGTGTGCTCCATTTGATATCCAGTCTCTTGACAGTGGCAGCACCAGGTCTGTTAAAAGCAGAAGCCCTCTTCCATTAGAGAAATTCCTACATTTGGATTCCTAACACAATATTGTTTGGAAAGAGGAAAATTAGGATGTACACCAAATCTTGGAAGGAGGAAAGGAGGCCAGCCTAAATCACCCCAGGGACACTCATGAGCAGCATTTCTTTTCATCCCAGACAGCAAGGCCAATCTGATTTACATCAGCTGGAGTACACTGCTCAGAAACCCCTGCAGAACAGGAGTAATCAAGCCATGACCTCCTAACTCCTTAGACTGTTGCTTTAAAAAGAAAAGTCACAGCAGCAATACAAGCAATGGGGGTGACTAAGGCTCAGAGACAGCCTTGATGTTTGCCATGGAGTCACTGTCCATGCCCAGAGGAGATGGAGGGGGGCATGGTCTTGAGGGGGATCAAGAAGAATGCAGTGAGACACAGAAGGAATATGTCACTAAGAATAAGGTAGGAGATCATTAATTTGCTAATTTATAAAAGGTTCTTAAGTGCTATCCTGATCTACTAAGACAAAACCCCTCAACATATGACAAACGGCAGACAAGCCATTTCAAAATTCTCCATCTCTTGCAAGAGTTTTTAATGAGCAATAATGTCCAATATATCTAAAATTTACATAACTTTCAAACGGTAGTAGGTATTAGCATTCTTGCATCCGAGGTGAGGAAGCAAGTAGAAAAGATTGAGTGATTTGGATGTCAGCAGCAGTGTTAGAAAGAGAATACATTGTTCAATCTCTTGTGCAGCACTACCTCAACGGGTTCGTTCTCCATGCACACTTTTACGAGGCAGATATTTGACCTGTTACACTATGCTGCATAAAATAATGTAATGAGTGGGTGGGTGATCTCACCAGTGTCTTTAAACCTCCTGCAATGTGTGGGTTACAAGGTTTGAATCACACAGAAATAGTACCAAATTTGCGTGCTGTTTCAAAGAAACTGCAGGAGAAGGAGCACCTAACTGGTGAAGAATGAAGAAAATTAAAAAACCTGAAACAAGAAGGAGAGATGAGTTGAATAGAATCTATAATGAAAACATAAAGCAAGAACATTCACCTGTATAAAAAAAAAAAAGCAGGTCATGTTCAGTCAAGCTTCTGAGAATTTTTATCCTTGACAAACTGCTTCCCATTTAGAGAGAAGATATATTGATAAATATGTATTTAATCTTATTTGGAGAAAAAAAGAACAGGCGTGACATTGATCCCTCCCATCACTGTCAGCCAGAGCAACTCCCCTACCCCAGCTCCCACACCAGTACAAATGAGATCAGAATCAACTATGGAGTTCATGTTGCAGAAAGAAAGATATTAAATTCATCCAAACATCCATCTGCGCCCAGGCTGAGTTTCTACCCCTACATTATCCAGAGCTCCGAGCAGCCGGGAGTCTCAGGAGGTGACTGCCATAAGAGCGCATGGCCAGGCCCCACATTTATGAATGAAATTGCTGGGTTTTTCCAAATGTGAGATCGGAGACCATGGATGAGTGCCACTTTTTTTTTTTTTCCTCTCCTCAAAACACTTAGGAGAATGAGTATGCTGTATTTCTTCAATTCAATGCTGATATATCTGATTTCCCTCCAGGACAGACCAAACATTAAATAACATTGAACAGGCTGAGTGCGTAGCTAAAATACTTGCAATGAAAAGTTTTCATTCTCAGCTTATTTCCTAGTTTACAAAAGCTCTTATCAAAAAAGCTCTCTAAATTGGAATTAGTTAGTGATCCAGGTCTCTAAAGCCCAGGGACTGGAAGTGAAGATTTCTTAATTATACCAGCAGGGGCTTGATTTCTATTCTTAGTGCAGCTGGGTAACGTTGTTAGGTTCTTGCAGAGCACTGTTTTTTCATTGGCAGGGATAGCCCCTGGTTTAGTTTGACAAAAATATAGAGCTCTTTAAATTGAAACATCTTCACGTACATATGTAATGGAGCATGGACGCTTCAGCCACGCATACAACCAACTCTTCAGCAGAGCCCAGGTTCCTTTAAAGTTCAATAGCTCCTAACTTGGGAATCTAATCACCAGTCTCAGAGTTTTAACTGATCTAAACTTTTAAATTTTTTTTTTTTTTTTTTTTCCTCCCAAGAGGTCTTTACAATACCTTGGTTTCCCCCTTTTTCCTAAAAGAACCAGCAGCTCAGCTACAAATTCACCCACAGAAAAGGCTAGAGACCAGCCCTGTAAGAAGCTCTTGGGATCATGGCCCAGATGACGAGCGGTATCACAAGAACCCCTACGTTAAAAATGTCCACCCACAGTGACCGAACGTCTGTACAAATCACTTCCCTCCTGTATTACAATGATGTACCCAACATAGAGAACAATAACCAAAACAGCCTTGCACTTTATACAGAATAAAAAATTTTACCCCAGGAAAGAAATCACTACAGATTAAATATGTAGCTCTAAAATCCCTGAAATACTCTAATAAAACAACTCACTGAATAAAATATGGTGCAAAATATAAAAACACATGCCCATAGCTGCAGTTCAAGTGCATTGGGGGTAAGGGGCGGGGGAAGGAGGCATATTAGTTTATCTTCTTAAGGCTCCCGGACAGAATCCAAAGAATTGGGTTCAATCCCCAACTAGGTCATATTTTTTCTCTCATTAAAATATTTGACTCACATTGGCAGTGTTCTCTGAAGAAAAATGAACTCTGGACTCGGAACAAGATAAAGCTGTAGTCGTTAAAGCAACTATTTAAATCTCATAATTTGATGGTTGCTAGTCACCTTCGCGAGAGGAGGCTGGTGGTCATCCTCGGTGTTTCTCTTTTTTGCCCGCACAACACACAAAAGCACTCAGAAAACTCCGGCAAGGCAAGTCAACTGCACGTCACAAGGCAACTGGTGGTCACATGCAATGCTATTTTTAAAAAAGGCATAGAAATTTTACATCTTTACATTCCTATCTGTTCAAGCTGTTTTATCAAAACTCAAACTTTCTTGCTGGGAAACTGTTCTCTCTTTGGTACCTTTTCTGCCAAAATCCAACTGTAACAACAAAAGTTTATAAACAATGAAAATTCCAGCTGCTTGACATCAGCGATGTGAAGCTTTCACTTCACACTGATACAAATATTTACCCTGAGCTCTGGCAAAGCTTTCCTTGCCCATGTCGCCCTTAATCATACATTTTTCCTTGATTGAGTTATGCTTTCCAGTACGTGATTTGCTCTGGTTTACTTTTTAACACATCCCAGAGGCTTCGTCAAAATCAGCTCTGTGCAGGCCATGTCATTTGGTAGCTGCCAAACATGCTATTCAGAAGGACCTTGGCAAATAGCAAAACAGTGTCTTTTTCTAACTGCTCTAATAAATGTGTTTGTTCTTTTCTGACCACCATTTATTTTTTAGATCCCACATATCCATAAAGCAATGAGCCAAGAAAGTAAGCAGAAACACATTCATTTTCCCTTTAATCTACTCCCTTGAGGCAATACGCTGACTTCTCTTACAGACACCTTATAGCTAAGAAGCTGCAAACTATCGATGACTCACTTTTTATTATTATTTACGAGACAGAAAGGTTATTATCAGACGGAGTAATAACAAAGAATCACTTTGTTGTTGCTTTAATACTTGCAAAACTAAATATACAGGAGTCAAAACAAACATAACTCTACCTGAACAAGCAGGATCGTCACAGATTATTTTGACAATTATAATTAAATATATTCTTCCAAAAGAAAGAAAAATCAACAGATTTCTCAATTACACTAGTATAAAGCCAAGTGCAACAAGGAGGAAAATCTCATCTATTATAACTACTATGGAGAGGAGAAACTTATTTCAAACTATTCCTGAAAGTGGACTCAAATCTTAACCAAGAAAAGATATTTTTCTTCCCCTTCCCTTTTGGTGCCTCTCTACATCCCACTTTTCACTGGGAGAGGAAGAAGGAAAACAACAAAGACAAAAGATGTTGAAGAATTTTGGGCCCTGGGCAGAAGTTCTCGTAACTTTGCAAGGAAGTTTGTTCTTACAAGACATAGCCCAGCTTCTAGTTTATCTTTGTGTGCAGGGATGACGATAGACTGGTCTCAGTGAAGCGAGATGGGAATTCTGTTACCAACTTGAATATGAACAGGATTTCATTCAGAACATGTATTTACATGACATACTTGGCTGTAAATGTGATTAAACACAGGCTTGGGACAAATTTCTTGTCATATACCTTTTCTCAATGTCCGTTTCATAGTTCCTCTTCTTTCCCAGCATTTAGTCTAAGATTATACTTGGAAGAAGAAACAAAGAGCTGCCTTTTTTTTTTTTATAATTTTTATTTGGAAAAATAAACAATTTTTTTTTTTAGTTAATTAAAAGATAACTCTTAAACCCAAGTCTATGCTTAGTATACTCCTAAACGATCTGAAATCGGATCTGCAATTTACAGTGCTGATCCATAGGACAAGACAGATGTATGAATTGGCTCCCAATTCTTCCTTAAGGCGGACCAGACATCCTTGGGCAGAGACAGATAAACTGTACCTGAAGTAGCTCTAAACCACTATCACATGTAACTACCAGCCTATTAAAGTAAACCAGCACCATTTGCAGGTTGCAAACAAAAAGGAGAAACCTGAAGTCTACAGCAATTAAAAACAAGGGTCAAGGATGAAAACAAAGAACTCCTGACCCACCTGAAAAATAACTCAGATGCCCCAATTTACTATTTCAATAAAATTTTGGTGCGTACATTGTAGGATACCAGGTGAGTTGTTTGAAACCCAAATACTTTAGTTCTGCATTTCAAGAACATTTTTTTTTCCTTTTTTTCTTTTTCTTTTTCTCTAAAGTTTGCTTACTACTGGTGTTTCACATCAAAAGCTAGAAAATTTAGAAAAAATATTTTATGGTCCTAATAAGTCAAAACTAGGCAGTAGATTCATAAACCTTCATGTAATCTTTAGATAAAGATTACATATTTCAATAAAACATAAATCCTATGAGAATTGAAGGATTTGGGGTTTAATTAAGAAAATTTTTCTTAGTTCATGCAAGACAAAATTATATTAAATATATATTCATGAGTCTTGTGATCCTGGCATCAGCTACAGGTTACCACTAGGGCTTTCGGGAGAAGTAGCAAGAGGGAAAAGCAATCTGGGATGACTTTTGTACGGCAAATTGTTAAGCAAGTGACAGATTCACACTTCAAGCTGGTCACCGCACATGACTTCAGTACAGCATCTGCAGTGAATTTTCACCTCTGGCTGAAGGAGGAGAACCACCCAGGGTGGCCCCTTCTCCAGTCCCAGCATGGCAGGAATAAGGAAGACTGATACTTACGACAAAAATCAAATTAGAAAAATCAACCTGCAGAATTTAGAGAACAGATTAGATTCAGTCTCTCACATTTTTCTACAATGTCCCAGCTAAACCTGACATTTGCATTACCTAGCTGCAGTCTTAAATACAAAATATTTTACAGTTGCTAGGTGCATGTTGAGTGTTTTGAAATCCTCTAGTAAAACCACATTTTAATGTCAAAGTCATTTAGAAGCCTAAGTCTCATATACCTCTATTCATAATATATATTTTTAAAAATTTTATTCCAGAATCACATTAGGGACATTGTAACATTTATATTAAGGCAGTATGACAAGAATCCAATAATTGTACATATTGTGGTTACTGTCAGCCTTACACATATGTGTTTTCATCTCTTGAGTTTCTGGGTTCATTTAGAAATAAAAATATCATGACCTGGTACTAGGGTGCCAGAATTCCCCCAAAGCAACCGGAAAAATGAATCATCGGAAAGAACTAAAATTTAAAGAACCTAAACATCAAAAAAGACCACCCCAAAGCACAGCAACATAACACATTGGCTAGTCACATCACAAAAGTGACCAAATTTCCTTTACATAGCAAGATATCTATGTCTCAGCTGGTCATTCATAACAGGCAGAACAAGGTGCCTCTAGGAAGTAATTTATTTAATTGCAAGAAAGAAATGTAGAGCTCAATTCAGCTGCCCAAACCAAATGATCCATGGGTCCTCCAAGTTACGTGACACAGGACATATGTATGGAGCACACAACCACCAGAAGTTGCAGCAGGAGCCTAGGCAGGAGCTCCTCATTAGATAGTCTCATTAGATAGGTGACTTGTGGCCAAGTCAGCCCCAAAATGCATTATCTTAGCCACACCTTAGAAGGTAATATTCTTCTCTGCTGACCATAAAGGTACCCCAGATGACTAGCTCCATAGTACAGACAGGTAAAGTCAGGGAGATAAAACCTATCCCATGTGCCTCCCACATAAAAGACACAACATGTTACAGCAAACTGACCTGCAAAACAAAGGGGAGTTTCACATGATCTTACAGGTAATGAACTCATATGATTAATAAGCTAACAGAAAAATGTACAAGAATTACAGGTTTCTACAGATGAAAATGGAAGTTCAAAAAATCCAAGGACAGATTTACCATCCTCACTTGCAAAGTGCACTTATTCCCAGAATTAATCCCATCACCAGTCACCGATCAGAGGTAAAAAATACATATGAAGGCTAAGAAAAACAGAAGTGGAAACCACATGCTTTATTTCTCAAATTATTGAAATAATTTTTTAAGTCACAAGTGAAATGAACAATTTGGACTGAAACCACCTTCCAATATCTCCGAGGTTCACTCCAACAGAGTTAAAACCAAGAACCCTTTAAGGCTTTTGACCACACAGAGGAAAATATCAAAACTGTACTCAGATAAAATGTCTTCATTTAATTAGTCACTTACATTTTACATAAAATTTTTATTGACTGAGAGAAGCTCAGGTCAAAACAAGTTGAGACACCCTTTATTTTAGTCTTACATGCTTATGAATTCAAAGCTTTTCAGTCAGTGGAGTGAAAAAAAGGTCATACTGACTCCAACATCAAAATTTCACTATGGATTTCAATGACTGCTCTGAAGAATTTCCTGGAGTTTGATGGGACTGAAAAGACAGAGAACGACACAGCTATTCTCTACACACTCTGTGGACTTCTTCCAACAGTTTCTATATTCCTTAATGTCTCCATCGAATCTCACAAAGTCAATTATTAAAGTCTCTTGCCTCTTTACCTGTTCCCTCAGTGTTCGCAGCTTCTTCCTAGTGTTGAAAAAAGTGGATACTTTTCTCCTTCATCTGCAAACACTAACTTGTTTTCCCTCCTGTGTTTCCAAGACTGCAAGAACTAAAGTGGAACTCTGCAACTAAGTTGTTTTTATTAAAAGTCAGATTTTTTTTTTCCCAGCAATGTCAACGGAAAGTTCACTGCTCTAACAGTTGTATTTGTCATTCCCAGGTGCAGAGTCAGTAGAGGGAGCACAAGAGCATACAGAAAAGCGTTAAAGAGCTACCAAAAAATCCTGACTTAATATTCAGCCATAATTATTATTATTTTGGGGAGGGTTGTTTTCTTGAATATTCCCATCTGCCTCACCAGGTTACAAATGCTTAAAAATTATGTAAGACAATCTTGTGGCTTTGAGAAAAAACAGACTCAAACCCCAAAAGTTGAGCAGTATAGATTAAGAGCTGGAAAGCTCTCTCTCACCAAGCAGAAAAACAAACAACTTTCTTAAAATAGGCATCTTAATCATAATAATGAATAACTTCCTATTTTAGTAACTGCCACGAAGTATTTCTGACCACGTTCAGTGCATATCTTGTAATAAGATATAATAATCAGCATAATTCATCAGGATCCACCAAAAATGATCACTTCTGTTGACACTTTGGCCAAACTTTTGTTTATTACATAACTGAAAACCAGCCAAAATTTACTTGGGGTTGGATTCTGTAATTAAACACAAATCTCAGTCCAGGTTCATCCAAAATTTGCTAAATTCCCAAAGTTTTTCAAGAATTCCTCACGTCTGGCTGCCGGAAATCTCTGGACTCAGCTTGAGCGAACTTGGAGCTATTTATGGTTTTTTATCAAAACTATGGGAAATTCAATTATTTTTCATGGTTTTGGCTTGATATCAAACACAACACTGCATTTCTAAGTGCGCTTCATTTCAACTTTTCAGTTTTATTTGAACCTCAAAGTAAGATCAGGAGGACAAAGACCTTTCTCATATTATTGAATATAAATCCAGAGTAATCATACTGATTTTATTGGTGTTATTCCACTGTTACACCATTTTAAATGAAAACTTTCACGTGCATTTCAAGTCTGAGGGGGGAAAAAATAAAATCCAACAACTCTTCCCATGAATCCTTGCAAACCTATGAGCTGAACATTCTTCTCATTACTGTACATAAAACTGCAGTACACTTTGGGGTACAAATGCCTCCCAGAGGACTGAGTGCAGTTGCATGACTAAGTATATGCAAGATTATGGTCTTCCACGTCATTTCAAGCTAATTACATAAAATAGTGTTCTTTAGTCATGACGGAAAGTTCTTTGAAGACCCAGTAAATAATTTGGAACTGCTTTAAAAATCATGAAATACCCCTCTAGATTAATTTTCCCAAAAGTAGAAAATTCATCAAAACAAGATATCTTTTTTTTTTAATTTTTACTTCCTATCCAAATTAACCAATTCTCTGTAAAACAAAAGTTACTAATCATCTGCTCCTTACATTTTCACACATGAAGTATGGAGCGCTATGGTTTTGTAAAAGAATAGGAATAGAGAAACAAGGAAAAAAAAAAAAGAGAATAAGAAAAATTACAAAAATTTTCAGTTGACTTCATACATTAAGTCTAGTATGCATTAAATTTCTCCAGAACTGCTCTATAAAGCCATTTGATTATTTCCCTATACCAATACAGCTCATACGCAAAGTCCTGAGATAGATATTCCACCATTTAAAAATAAGAGGTCCCTTCCAGTCTTTCCATCTTTGAAGGATTTTAACTTGGCCGCTGAAGATGCCAAAAAACTTTTCTTCCTTCTGCTCTTGATAGACCATCACAGAATCAGAGCCCAAATATGCAGACTCAAGGGTAGGTCTCATATTAAAATCCAATCAAGCATTCAAAAGAAAAGAAAAAGAAGACAAAAGAATCTCCTGGAACATTTGAATACCTTAGCATTCTCAAAGACCATGAAAATGCCTAGCAGAATCTTTCATACAATTCCTGGCTATTGGGGTCTTAGCTGCTACTGTAGGACTTCAAGAAATTCCCATGTAGTATTTTAATATTCTTTTGAGTTGAGTTACTGCACTGTTCCGACTGTATCTTTTTTCATTCATGAATCATTTTCTTCTTCTGTCTAGTTCCCATCTCATGTGAGCTGAGACTAATATTTTCTTATCTATATTCAAATATTTATTTATATACATTCAGCAAGTATGAATCTGCCCAAGTGTCATTAAAGAACTGTATTTCTTGCATTTGTTTAAAGCAGGGACCCATTCTGAAAGGTCAGAGTGTATAAAAAGTGTGTTTGTTGGCTTCCAATTAGCTCTATATCACATTTGTGCAGCTCAAAGTTATTCTTCTGATAGCTATGCAAAAATCAAGCTCATTATATACATCATATGGGTTATGTAAGAAATAATGATAATAACAAGGCTACCTGTCGTGGTTTAACCTGGCAGGCAGCCAAATACCACGCAGCCGCTCACTCACTCCCCCCGCCCCCCAATGGGACGGGGAGAGAATCGGAAGGGTAAGAGTGAGAAAAACTCGTGGGTTGAGATAAAGACAGTTTAATAGAACAGAAAAGGGAGAATAATGATAATAAATAATGATAGAATATACAAAATGAGTGATGCACAATGCAATTGCTCACCACCCGCGCTGACCGATAACCAAGTAGCGATCGGTACTTCCTGGATCACGCCTACCCTTCATATACTGAGCATGACGTCACATGGTATGGAATACCCCATTGGCCAGCTGGGCTGGCTGTCCTGATTATGTTCCCTCCCATCTTGTGTACCTAGCTCAGTCAGTAGGCACGGGAGCTGTCCTTGGACTAGGAGGGCACTTAGCAACAACTGAAAACATCAGTGTGTTATCAACATTCTCCTCATACTAAATCCAAAACACAGCACTAGGAAGAAATTTAACCCTATCCCAGCCAAAACCAGGACACTACCTTGTCACATCTAGGCCACTACCTTTAGAGTCAAGATTCCTGTGATCTTATTCATTATATTAGGGTTCTGGTGCAGATTTGTGTCTACAAATATAAGATGTACAAGTGATTCATAATTATAGGTACTTTTTTGCTACGTCACAGCAAGACACCGACACCTGCAAGAAACTGACTTTCTGAAGTTAATGGCTAAGAGTCTTCTGAAAAATAAGCTCCTCTCCAAGAGTCCAAAATTAGCACCCAGAAATTGAGACCCACAAAATGATTTAAAATATCATTGTTTTATACATGAAGTGGAAAAATTGCTTACTTACCAAGTGAAAGCAGAGAAAGAATCCTAATAAATACTACCTACACTAAACTATATTTCACACCATTGTATTAAAAGAACCAGATAAGGACTATTTCTGAGTTACAGAAGATTTTGAAAAAGCCCTGCTTTTAGAACACATTTCAATATCTTTTTTACTTCAAATAAATTAATATCAAAACTATAGTATAAGCATTTGAAAATGCTAAACATTAACCGAGAGCATTGAGGCATCATCGATTATAGCAGTATCCATGTACAGAGGATACCTTTGTAAAATACATGAGGGATGGCACTAGCAAAAGATACAGCTAATCTTACTTTATGGCGACTCAGAGAAATGCACAATGCTGTACTACTGTACCATCAGGTAATCTACTGCCTCTTTAAATAAATCTAAATATTAGGTCTAGGAGGGATCAACCTGAGAAAAATGCTAAAATATAACTGCTAAAGTTAATACTTGCTTTTCTACAAGACTTAGAATGAAAAGGCTTTCCAACTATTATAAGATGTACAGTCTTAATCTACATTTCAATAAGATATTTAAAGGCAATGCTGAAACTGTCAAGGACCCTTTCTTAAGCCTGAGAGAGGCCTACAAAGGAATGCTGACAGTTTCGTTTTCTGTGACACGGAAGCATTATTTTATCAAGAAAATGTTATTATATTCGTATTCATTTTAGGACTCCTCTTTGCGGACTCTTCAAAACCCCCAGATGTATTTGGTGGCACAAATGTTATAGTACCACTCGTGTTGTCAGGAGCCCTTATGATAAAGGTAGATGAAGAGATTAGCATAAACGTACATTCTTCTGTCGCGTTTTATACAGAAAGCTGAAAAATGATACTAGAATGAAATTTCTCACTGAGATACTCATAAACTGTAAACGTACTCTAAAACATGTCATTCAACTTGTTGTTTTCCTGTAATGGCCAAAAAAAATATAAAGGGTTTTTAGAAGAGATCTTCATTGTTACAATTGACATATCTGTTGTTAACATTAATATATATATATTCCTTCTTTATGCTAAATATACTTTTTTGTATTTTTACTTTTTAAATCTTTGTTGTAGACCTTTTAAACATAGCATATCGAGCACCTTGTTAAATTAACTCTTTCATTAATAACGTGGCTCCAGTTAGAAAAAAGCTTTTATTCTTGTGTGAATGTATACATACAGACCATAAACAGTTTCTAATTAGTCACATGTGGATTCAAATGCAGACTTGTATGCCATAAACCAACACTGCAGTGTATAAGAAACTGTCAGTCAGATCAAAAGTCAATCCAAAATCCTCCCATTTGCAGAGCTGAGATGCTGTCACAGTTAGTTAGCCATAAATGTTTAAAACAGCAACCAAACTTTTATTCTAATTGAGCATGAGTTGAAAGGCTGCACGCTTTGATGTCTTTGCTTTTATCATTTGTATATAGCTAAAAACAGCAGGGTTTTTTTTGTTTTTTTTTTTTTTTTTTTTTTCTTCTCTTAGAAATAGGAGACATTACTTCTTATTGAAAATATACAGGTAGGTCAAGCTGTATTTGTGGAGCCAATGTATGGTTTTCAATCATGCGTGTAATCACTTACAGCACTAGTCCTCAAAAGTGCAATTACAGTAGTTTCTCATTACTACTTAACCTTTTCTTCCTGTCAATTGTTGACCAAATCATAAAAAAATGCATCTTCAGAATATTATCTGGAATGAGATCCTGCATCTCTTAGGGAAACTGATCCCAAGGACTTCAACGGCATCGTCATTTTTCAATCCTTTAATTTTTCAGGAGGGGAGAGGGCAGCAGAGCCTGTTTGCAGGAAGCGTATTTGAGCAGATGCCTACAATCTGAGAACATGTTAACAGAAACTTGAGAGGCAGCAATGAAAAGTCCAGGCCTAATCTTATTATAGAAACACTCTGTCTGTTATACGAGGGAAATACACACAAAATGCCAGTCGGCTGGAGCAAACGAAGCAAAGGAGCCCCCCACTGCAGTTCAAGGCAGAGCACGAACACCCAACGCAGGGTGCCTCAGACTACCCCTCCGCTTTTTTATGAGCTAAAAAACCTCTTGCAGCAGAAAAGTTAAAAACATAACATTCACATTCACACCTCTTGCTTCACTGGGGCTACAGAAAAAAAAAAAGTCTTATTACCTTCGATAGACACTACAGCATTCCCAAAATCCATCACTTGCCAGACCATTTGCCTATGCTGGGTGATCCAGGGGTTAAACTTCATGCTGTAATTTATGGTCACTAAACCTGTTTGTGATCTGCCAAGAAGATAATGCTGAACCTGTACCTCCATATGCAGACCTGGAGTCACTTCTCTCCTGATAGCACACCAGCCTCTATCACAAAACCTACGCCACTTGCCAGCACCAACGTGTGCGTGAAAAGGAGGGGAGGTGAAGGGGCAGCAAGGAGACACGTACTTCTCCATGACACCAGGACTTTCCTCCTTCCCCATGCTGGGATAGGACAGTCTGCAGACAGCTGGCCCCATCCTGCACACACGTGTCACAGCATTAACCTTGTTATAGTTGTATCCGTTGGAGAAAACCCACACAGATAAATTCTCTGAGCACGATCCATGGCCAACTGGCTTTAATTACTATAGAATAACCACCACAGGACAGACCCACTGGCTAACGAGCCATGTCTCTGATGACCTGGCTCCTCCCGTACTTTCTGCAGCACTGTCTAGTCTGCTGCGACATTACATCCCTGGGGATGGGGCTGCAAATGCTGTCCCTGAGGACAGCCATCCTCTTCTAACTTCCACAGAGTTCTTCCTCCCAAAAAAACCTCACAGTTCATGCGGTTCAGCATTTGTTTAAATCCTAGCTCTTTCTCCTGAGACAGGAATTTAGCAGGAATTTATTGCAATCTGAAGAAAGCAGCTTCAGCATATTTCTATGTGAATTAAAGGAGAAATTTAAAAGGGAACCCCAAGGCAGCTAACTCCTTGGCCTGGAATGGCCACCTTCCGTCTTTAGGCTTGCATACATTTTGTGCCAAAACTCACACGGGTGTATATGTAACCAAACCATTATCAGACCTAACCCGTGCTGACAGAAAACAAAAATTTACCCAGCTTCACAAAAGGGACTAAAAACTGGAGACGTCAGGAGAGGAAGCGGTGCACGATCTGTCCTTAAGTCTTCACAGAAGGCACTTGACTATGCAACAGCGTCTCTTGACAGAAATTACCATAAAGTTTCTGTGACCCAAAGGTCATAGCTGAGACCAAGAAACCATTATGTTAGGGACTGTATGAAAACATGCTAAGTCACAAATTCAAGTACCTAAAAAACAGATGGGAAAGGATTATGAGAAAATTATGACTCTTATTTTCCAGATGAAGAGCAGAGGAAAAGGAGACCTATTTTGTTCTCCCCTTTTTTTCTTTAAGCAATAGTGTAACCTCACTGCTTCCAACAAGAGATAAAACAACCTTTGATGGTTTGTCCAAGGACACCCCAGAAATCTGTGGCAAAGCCGGGAACTCTACACAGCCAGAGGTCCATTCATAACATTATCCTGATTCCCACGAACTGTTAGCCAAAAGGTGATTAGAGAGAGTCTCCTCCAACATTTTTCACATTGAAACAGTGCCCAGTGTATTCCCCCCAGACATACTGTGTCAGGGCTTCTCCTCTCCCTCCCTGCCTTGCTGGACAGGGTGCCAGATATATTGGGCATACGGTGGCAGTGGGGAAGGTGGTCGTTCGTACAACTTAGCTTTAGTTTGAAACTAAAAAAAGGCTGCAGGATCTGTGGGAACAGGGTATCTAGCAGTGATTGTGACCATTATTTTTCTCTTTTATAGTGCTACCTTTTAAACTATGCTTGAGATCTTTGTTGTTGTCTAGTACCCTGTGGCACTGGCCTGGCGTGATGAGACTTCAGCGAGATACAGCACATAAAAGCATACACTGTAAGTGTGACTAATTGCAATGACAAGGTTGGGTTGGAGGTAACTTGTGAATGATCTAGTGAATTGAAAATGCCTGCATGCTCTGCCTAGTAGCAGTGAAAAGAGAATATGGGCAGTGCCAGTTGCGTGCTACAGGCAGGAGCCTTGCTGAGAACACAGGAGAAACACACCATACCTTATTAACACGCCCAGCTTCTCAACGAGCTCTTTAGAAAACAAATATATAGCATCAGCAATCAACCGTATTATTATTAATAATGCAGTTAAAATGTGTGGAGGAGGTGAATTTGGTATGAATCCAGCATTTGAATTATGTAGCATTAAAAAGAAAATCTCTGCTTAGGTACCCAGAGAACACAGACGTTGCTATAAAAACCCAATACGCAGCATACAAAGGCATGCAACTAACTAAAACCCAGCTCAAGTCATGAATAAAGACAATGCAATAATTCTTTGCACTCTAGAGCATCTTTCAAAAAATCATTCTGCATGCATTCCCTGGTAAATACAACATCCTTGCAAGATAGATGAGGAACACCATCCTGGTTTTCAGGATGGGAAACAGAGTCAAAAATAATCCCACACCCCAACATCAGTGGAGGATTATTGATCAGAGCACACTATGATCATGACATATTACCCTTACATGGCATTTTAGTGCAGCCTTTGAAATAGGTATCTCTTCAATTCCTCCCAAAAAGGAAGGCCGAAGTCCCTTTCTTTTCTCTGGGTCATCAAAATGGTGATGCTGAGCTAACGCAGATATTCTCTTCCTTTATTTTTCTTTTATTTTGTCCCCTTCCCTTATGTGTCTCATTTTCTTTATCTATAAACCTTCAAGAGTAAAACTGTATAGTATCTGTGATTAAACACATCTCAGTTCAAATCAAAACTTAAATTTATCATCATAGAGCTCATGGTGACACAGTATGATAGACACTTACAAATTCACAAAAAGAGCACACAATTTTTGTTGTTATGGTTAATTCCCTGAAAATACAGTCAAAAATACAGGCTTAAACCAAAACAGAGTCATGACGCTTCAGTGTTTGCCCTCCCAAATGTAAAAAACAATAGCATTGTATAAAACAGAGCTTACATGTTATTACTTTTATAACTTACATAGATCTTCTTTATGGTGTGGCATGTTCAGGACCTGATTTTTAACTTATTGCACCACTGTAATACTCGAGATATTTTTCAATAAAAATCGAAGTATAAAACTGAGAAATCCACTTCCAGCCTAGCGTATCAACTGGGACATTCATTATACCAAAAAAAACCCCTACCCCACAACACTTCTTTCCTCTTGATAAGCCTTTCCTGGAGCACAAATAAAGTATTGCAACTCCAGGGAAGGTCTGGTATTTAACAACAATCTAATATCGTGTGTGTGTGTGTGTTATATTTTCCCCAAAGTTGTTCAACACCTTTACTTTCCCTCCACCCAACAACCGATAGGCCAATATCCTCCTTAAAACTTAAATACTGTAGCCTTTCCTCTATTTAACCACTACTGTGGGATTTAATATTAAAATTATGTCTGGAAGTCATTTAACTCATTTTAGATTGAGGCCTCTATATACTCTACCCCTAATCTTTTTCCATTCTGCTGCTGATAACCTCATCCCAATATAGGATGTACCTTTGCTTGTGAGAGCCGGCGTTTCATTAACTCTGTTCAGGTTTTTATATTGAATATACGATATATAAGTTTACCTGTTTTCAACATTAAACCTGTTGTTCAAAAACTGTTTTAAAGAATATTTATCTGAAATGTGTAATCTGTAAGTGATAGCCAAATAATGGTTTAATTATTCTATAGAGTGCTTGCCCTTAAGAAACACTATCTATTAATAGGTACCTAACAATTATTGCTTTTTCTTCCTCGACCTAAATAAAGTGAAATTTTATATTCCATTATAAACTAGATACCACCGCTAGATAGTGATTTAAATAACAACAAAGAAACAATAAAGAAACACCAAAAAAACCTTGGAGCTCTTTATTTTGTTGAAGCACTTTAAGACAAGTAGTTTTATTCCCTTTCATGGGAGTATGAGGCCCTCATCTTTACATGTATACATCATTTTTGTGGGCACAAAAGGTACAGGTCTGTACCATACAGCTGTGAATCAAGATTTCAGCTAAGCATCCACCTTCCACATAGATTGGCTAATGGAGGAAAGAGCATCATGGCTGGTAGATGAAGACAGTGTAATGAACTCAAATCCGCTGTCACAAGTGGAAGATACTCTGAATGCTACAAGAGGTTTAATTTTGTTTTCCACGCTAGATTTGAAAAGCAGGTAGTGGCAAGTGGAAGTAGGGTCAAAAAATATCTATCATCACTGAATAATAAGATCTGCACCAACAGGGCGTCATGCTTTTCTGTACAGGAGGACATGCACCTTTGAGAGCCTCTTGAACACCATGCATCGTGCTGTTTTACCGTGCTCAATGTGCACAGTGCACTTGACCAGGTCACCAGCTGAAAAAGAGACCTACATTTCTGAACAAGGATGCTGCATCTCACTGCTCATTTCCAAAGTCAAATTATTTTTAGTAAATGAAGGGAACTGCACAGGAGAGGGAAAAAGAAAAAACACCAAAAAAACACCAGAAAACAAAACCAAACAAACCCTGTGAAAACTTTTCCAGCAGAAATCACCTACAACCTGCAAGGTCAGAAGATGTAACACCAAGGACACTATATCAGTTCCTTCTGATTATCTGGGTAATAGTTACCCAGCTGGGATAAATAGACAGTCCATTTTTGAGGAATGACCAGAAACAAGAGGATAGAAACCTCTTCTTTCAATACTTTTAGAGCTGACCAAAACTCTCATATATGACAGAGATCTAAACCCATATAACTTTTTTCCTCTCTTTTATTAACATATTTCAAGTTGATCTGGATAAGCCACTGAATTACTGAATATTTGTCGAATCTAAACCTTTATACATTTCTAGACTGATCTGGGGTTTTTTTGTGCCTTTTTTGTTTGTTTTGTGGGTTTTTGTTTGGTTTGAGTTTTTTGTTTTGGTTTGGTTTTTTAATTATTTTTAAATTCAACATGCCCATTGCGGGGGCAAACACTTTCTCCTTTATTCAAAAATTCTGACATACAAATTGCTGTAAAACGAACAGTGTTTTTTTTCCACCTTTCTGCTATTATAAGCCAAGATATCTCATTCCTGTTGATTAATGATGCTAACCAATAGCCACTGACATCTGATTACCATCAAGAATGTGTTTTCTCTATTAAAAAAATTGGCTGATACTTTAACAGAAACATTATTCAGAAGTTATACTCCTATATCTTAAAATTGGAAGTATTCTGTCAGGCAAAAAGGGAGAGAAAAACATGGTTCCCCCCCCTCCCCCTTTGCTTTTCATATAGCTGATGAAAAGAAAAATGTTTCCAGTTTTGCTGTGCATTTTGCTGTAAATTTGTCACACATCTCTAATCATTTCTACTAAATGTGGTTACTAGCTTCAGTGACAGTTTTGTTGGGAGGAAATCACAAGCCTAAAAAAAAAAAATAATGTGTGTACATTTTATTAGTTTCTTTTTGAAAATTGTTATCGTTGCTGCAAATATGTCTCCATCGGAGAAGTGGAACACTAAGGAAACCATTGCAAGGAGGAGGATGTGAGGCATCTTATCACAGCAATGAGTGGGAGTGCATTTCCTTGTAGTTGCTGTAATAGTAGTGGTAATTCTTAACTAAAAGGCCATAATGATAATATCTAGAAAATGGCACAGTGCTCTCTGTAATGTAACATGAATATTCCAGAGCAGGATGATAACCAGCTGCAAACAAAACAAATTAATTCATAAAAATTATATAGCCTCTGTTTGCATTGCTTTAAAGATAAATAGGTGAAGGGTGAAGGAAGCTTCAAAACAGGATTTTTAAGCTGCTTTTTATTTTTTTTTAAGCATCTGAAGAAGGAAGAGCTTTACAAGAGGGAAGCTCCAAAATTGCCATTTCAAGTGTTTTGTTTTGTTTTCAAAACATATTTGACTTAGGACAAAAGCAGGACAAGGAAAGTCTAAGTAGCGCTTTCAAATAAAAAGGGACAACCGGGAGGGCAGAATTTTGGTTGAAGATTTCTGTTACATCCTGTACGTCCAGTCTCCAGGCAGAACTGGGGCAAATGAGCCAAAACGCTGAACTCTATCAATGCCGTTCTGGCTTTTGAATGAATGTGACAGTGAGAGACTGTGGGAAGCAACTTAACACAAATGGAAAATTTGCAAGTGAAGAACTATAACAATCGTCTCCCATAACAGTCAGATCAGGTTTCGAGGGGTTTTTTATTTGCTTTTTTGTTGTGGGGTTGGTGGTTTTTTTGTTTTTTTCTTCCCCTTCTCCCACTCTTGCTGAGTACAGTTTAGCTGGCACATTTTGTTCAGGATACTTATGAGAATGACTAAAATTTTGCTGCTACTGATAAATAGATGAGGTCACTCAGGCTACAGCATGGACAAACAGCAGCAAGAATCTCAGTGAACACCACTGACTATTACATACCTGGAAAAGAACTCGGGTAGGTATGGAAAATGTATCTTTAATTATTTCCACATCCACAGGTGCTGCAAATCAGAAGTTTTCTGTTGAATTTGGTATAGTATAGCATTCCCCAGCTGGGAATAGCAGCTCTTTCCCTCCCCAGGCACGTGTCTCTGTACAATGGAACAGCTCTACCACAGGTCTTCAGCATCCTTGTGTCCGGGGCAAAAGACACAGGGTCCAACCACCCCAGCAAAGTAGGTCAACTAGATGCAAATTGACCACAGGTTACCTATTTATCCTGCAGTAGCATCCCAGGTGCATCTCTTACCATAGCCCATACCAGCTGACCCCACTTTCAGAGAACTACCATAGAAAAAGCTAAAATTTTGTAAGTTCACATCCTAGCCTACCTTATTGCAAGAAGTTTACACTGCCAAAGCCTTTACAATTTCCAGTAACACAGCCCCATGCCCCCTTCCCCAGCCAAAGCTCAACAACAAAAATACTTAGCGTAACACACACATGGTTTAAAGTTCTCTGACTTATTCCTTTGATTGTACCCAGCATTTGGGCCAGTCGATCTCTTCTGAAATAGTCCTTTTAATATGGCAGCGGTACCGCACCATTAGCTTCCACCACAAGCGACACTGCATCACGTTCAAGAAAATAGTAACTCCCTGCCCCAGAAGCCATTTCTCCTGTTGTCAAGCTGTACATCTTCCTACCGCGCTGCGGCTTCCCCGCCTCTGTCACTGCACAGCTCTTGTTCTGTCTACAGTTGACAAAACGACATCTAGACACAGCATATTTCACTGCTACGCTACTTCTATTTGGCAAAACTAAGGAGAAATTAGGATTTTGAAACTTTTTCCAGTAGCTACTTGAATTTAATGCCTTTTTCCATTAAACAATTAGTAGAAACTAGTGCTAATACATTCAAACACATTCCAGAGCCATTAGAAACCACGTAAATTCATGCCGATATTTGATTCATTGTTACATATCACTTGCGTCCTGTTTAGCAAAACCAGATTAGATGTACATTACATACTCATCTACATTGAAACAGTCTACTGCAGAAAAATGAGAAAAGCAGTCAAAAAGGGCAGGCTTTTTTTTCTTTTTTGCAGGGCAAGCAACTCAAGCCTGATTTTGCTAGAGAGACCCCTTTTCCTGGATCTTCAGCTTCAAACCCAAAGCTCTCTGTATTTCATTTTTACCTTTGGCTTTACATTTGCATTAAGAGTTGCAGGAATAACTGCCATAGCTCTATTTGCATTGGATTCAGTAAAAATGTCTTTAATATTTCCGTTTCTTAATTGACAAACTTAAGCTCACAATTAATACATGAACCTTTAAAGGGATGCACCATTGGAGAAACCCCTAGAAAGCACTTGGGAGCAGCCACCCACCTGTACCAGGGCAGGGAAGTCCAGAGGGTGGGGGTGGTGTTACAGAGCAGGACAGAGGACGACACAGGAGGAGCCAGAGACTAAACCTGGTGATGGAAAGAAAACTTCCTAAAAACCTCTTCAGCACCACACAGAATACGCTACATCTCCGAGAGCCACTTACTTGACCAAAACCAAGCCTAGAAGCAAGAAGCAGCCCACAAGGACACAGCAGGGAATTATTTCTGCTTTCCATGGCTACTATGAGTTTTCTCCATTTAAGACTATCTCCAGCTTCATTCCAATAAAACCTGGCTTTGCCGAATTTAAAGCCTTTTCTTCCCCATCAACCACAACACAGAAGATATCTGGGCAAACTCACCACAAAGCTGTGACTGATTCGAGGCCACACCACAACCTCACACCTCTCTTTATTATTAATACTGTAAAGATTTAATCCAAATCCTCCAGAATAGGGCCAAACAACACACTGGACTCCGCATGACGCAACAAAACCATCAGACAGAAAGAAGCTGCATCGCCCTTACCTTGATGGGCCATGGAGCTGCAAGCAACACTCAAGCAGGAAGTGGTGGTGGCGGCTCTCCAGGACTCTCTTGCTCAGGCATTGTGGAAGGATGTGTTGACACACAGCAGAGCTTCACAGCCACCCAGGAATACCCCTTTCAACACTGTCTCCTTCCACGGTGCCCAAGCTGGTTGCAGTGTGGGAGGGGACTGGCTGCCCAGCAGCGACCCCAGCACCAGCCCCAGGTGCTGCTCATCACCCATCACTCCCTCAGGTGAGCAGCATCACCCCACACCCTCCCCCAGCCTGAGCCAGCCCACAAGCTTGTACCTCTGATGTATTTAATTTCGAGCTCCAAACGATTTTAATTCCATTAGCAGTCAGGTCTGCCACCAGCAAATGTCCTTCAGGTGTCTATAGAGCTTGAGAGGGCTGTAATTACCTTAGCTGTAACAACAAAACAAAGTCTTTTCATATTCTGCTGTTTTTTCATTGTTTTCCACTAACAATGACCTACTTAAAAGCAAGAATAATCCTTTTTAGATCAAATAAACAAGGCCAAAATCTTTTCCCTTGCATTGCGAACCCGATTCCTAGTTGTATGAAGAGGTGTGTACAAAGTACAGCTGTTGAAGTGACCCCTCACCCTGCCTAACACTGGAAAGATTTTTTTGCCACGCACATCCAGCTCGGGGGCCCACACTGCAAAAGAGAGGCAAGGACATGGCAATGAGTTTGAGGTGGGGCCACAAAAATGACCTACAGCTGAATCTTCAAGACCTCAGCTTCTTCATTAACCCCAGAGAGGGCTGGGAGGTGATGCAAGTACTGTGTATGTCTACATTAAACATATGTCTGATGGTGCGGAGGGGTACAGCCTCCCCAGCAAAGGCAGTGGCTGAAAGTGATGCAATGAAGCTTGAACTGAGGCAGTTTTCTTTGGACACTTCTCCTGGGAGTGCTCTTGGATGCTAGTTCAGGTAACAAGGGAAAAGAGAATTCTCCCCCGTAGGAAGGGACCCTCTCCTTATTAGCTGTGGAGCACACAGACAGTGCTCTCACTCAATGCTCCTGTGCGCAGGCTTCTCCTTTAGCTGTGTCTACCCCAGCCTGTCTCCTGGGTTATTTACATTTTCCTCCTTTAGTCCTGTTAGGTTCTTTGTGTTGAAGAATTTTTTGCAAAAGGTATCAGTGGCATCAAAATACCTTTTGTAAACATCACATTTTATAATACCTCTAGGGGTTAAAAATGTATTTTATTTTCCTTTGCCACCTCCCTTAAGTGCTGAGTCACAACCCAAAAGACTTTTTGTGGAAACTGTTTCTTAAAGGGACTGCTAAATATGTACAAGTACATAGTGACCTGCCAGATCCCTGCTGGGGCATCCAGTAGCAGAAAAGTGTTTGATATCAGTCATCTCCCACACGTTTCTTCCCTTATAGGCAATGGAAATTGTTTCCTTTATACATATTCTGTTAGGTCCCCAAATCTGCTGGGTGTTTTCTTGCAATGACTGATGATCTGTTTATTGGGTTTCCCCTACTCTTTCCCAGGGAAATGAGCCTGTCACGATCCACTTTTTAACCTCTACATTACAGCAAAATCTTTTTAAGGACATGTACTGTGGGAAGGTTGGGCTTTTCCAGCTCCTTTTAACACTCTGTCCAGAGCACCCCTGTCTGCAGGAGAACAACTTTCATCTTTTTGTCAAGTTTTACATGCCCGTGCCTTTTCACAGCATATGCAGTGGATGAATCCTGGTATTTTATGGCAAATAAGACTCTTTAAAAAGTGATTTCACCTATTCACAAATTATTTTAATGGAGATAATTTCAGGAACAACTTAAGTTCTTATTTTATTAGCTACAGCTTTCTAAAAAAAATTTCTTTTTCAATATTTATAATACTAAAATATCTTTTAACACACTGAGTTATTTACTCAAGTCAAGCTTAAGAAAGTGTTCTCAGATTGACAGAATTGGTCACTCACTTTTCTAACAAGACTCCCATAACAAAGTCCTTTGAATTAATAATACTAATTTTCATCGGTATCTCCATATAGTCTGCCAGTACCCCTTACTATATCAGCCATTGCATTTCTGGCATCCTCATCATACACCAAGGCTTACCCCTGTTGGACCAGCTACCACAATATGTACAAACTCCATATCTTTGTCTGTCCTGGCTCCACCTTTGAGCTGAGGTTTGAGAGCTCTCTGCTCCAAGAGTAGTCTGCATATCCCCCCCCAGAATGTGTGTGATTTCCCTTCCTTAGGAAATTTTGACCTTTTCAAAAGTTAATTCCAAATGTTCTGTTGGTTTTTTTGTGTGATTTTGGATGCTGTCAGTCTGGTACTTTTATGAGTCAGATCCCCATAAATGCAAAATGCAATTAGCACAGTTCAGAACATCCATAGTTTCATCTTATTTTCGTGCCTCAGATTAAAGACATATTTCTCATATACTCTATTTTTACGTGGTGTGTTATATTCAAATCTCGGCAGCACAGTTTTATGGTTATCATCCTACAAACCAACTGAAAACAGTCAAAAAGGTACAGTGTTTCAGAACTTATCTTCATAAATAAGGTGCTTTGTTTCATTTTCTTTTTCCCCACACTCATTTCCTCCTAACATACAGTGTTCAGCAACCGCTCTGAATCACCTGCCTTGAAAAAGACTTGTTATTTGCCATCTGCCTTTGCCCACCAGAACCTGTTTTCCTTTTGTTCATCCCTCCAAAACTTCCTGCTCTAAGAAGCAAAACCACTTAAAATACAATTGCTAATATCACAAAGGCAATCCAGAATAAGCTTAATTTTCCCTGTCTAAATAGGACCTGATTCCCTTTTGGGAGAAGTTGATATGAAACTGATACAAGAAACCAGCAAACAGGTTTTAAGCTCTGTCTTCCAGCGTTACTGACTCATGAATGCCACTTGGATGAGTTCTACAGAAAAACTGGGGTTTCAGAAACAAACTTCAGGCATAAGCCATCGGACTGATGGTGGGGCTGGCCAAATCCCGCTTGATCCCAGCCTGCTCGTGGACCACACCACCACCAAGTGCCTGGATCACCTCCCTCCTCCGGGAATGTGACTGTAGCAGGAGTCACTTGATTCCTGCTTTGCCTCTATTCAGGCTTAGTGCAATACAACTGATAAACCAGCCTTGAAAATCCCCAGGACTTCTTTAAAGATTTGGTTTCCTTCTTAAATGCAGACCATGTATGAGCACAAGCACTAACAGGTAGAAGCATACTGCTAAACCTGCAAAGCCCAATTGTTAGATCCTTGCAAACCCTCACTCAAACCTTAGTTTTTATCACGTGTTTGAATGTTTAAGTGAAGGGTAGAAAGTAAGAAAGAGAAGAAATGTTACTTTAAAATTACTCCTAAATGTTTACTAGCTTGCTCTACAAATGCCCGCTTTTTTATTAATTATCTTTTTTTTTCCCTAAAAGATTTTCTAAAATTTTCTAAAAAAATAAAGTGGGAAATGAAACATATAAAAAGGTAAACAACAATGCACAGCTATAAAGACATGCACTTTGAAAAAGCATCCCACTAGTCACCTATCTTATCAAAGATACGAGTATGGCACAAAGCAGATGGATAATTAAAGGATACCACTTAACCACTTAGCTAATCTGTCCAAATTGGAAAGAAGATATTAAGACTCAGAGGTACTATTTAAATAAAGGAATATGCACCATGTGGTTCAAAGCATTGTATAAAATGTCATGTTAGAAATGCTAATGTTCTAATAAATAGATATATCCCATCTCACATTCCTTTGGATTTAAAGCTTTATGATATTTTAATACGCTAAGTTAAACATACAGGGCCACAGTCAGAGGTGACACAAATGGTTGTGCAAATTACACATTGGCAAGTATGTGCAAGCTCCGGTAACCCGTAGCAGAGAAGGGAAAGTACAGGGCCAGAAACATGTTACAATAGGGAGTAGCTGGATAGAAGAAATAGGAAATAAATAAAATTATGTAAATGAATGCTATGCAAATTTGCCACATCTTTTTAAAAGGCAGTGAATTGCATGATATCTATTTCTCAACACAAATAATTGTCAAGATCCTGGGTGTACTGTATTCAGGGGGCTGCTGCTGGGTGAATAAACATCAGGGCTGATTACTTCAACTGAATCTAGGATGTAAGTGGTTTTTCAGGTAAACAAGACCAGTGCCTGGAGCAAAGCACCCTAGTAATATGGCCAGAAAAGTGCATAGATAGGTGTCATACAATGACATTCGATTAAAGTTGGTTGAATATTTTTTGAATTACTTTTTAAAAACTGTAACTGAAAATCTTGGTTTTCATAGAAATGCGCTAGTAAATTAAAAGCACACATCTTGAAGAGATGTTTGGTCACAAACACTTTGAGTAATGAGAAACTATTTCCTGACCAGCTCCCCACTGTGTAGTAACTTAAACAATGGCTATTCCATGAAGAAACCGAGATGATGGGAAGAAAACAAACCTTCCAAGAATCAAGAATTGTCAATCATTTGCTGATTTTGGTGTAAAATGTTGATTACTGAGGCTAGAATTCGATTCAATAAATTAAGTTAACTGAGCAAATTATTTCATTCTTCTTAAAGGTAAAAATTCAGAAAATGCAGTACATCATAGATCTATATCATAGCTGTGTGCAAATATATTACAAAAGCAAAAAGCAGTCCATCTCCTTCACGTCAAAAATTAAATGTGTGCTTTGGCAGACTCTTACCACAAAGGGTCCTTGTCCCTCCCTGTCTTAGGAGTTCCTTAAAATGCAGCATGGACTTTTTATTAAGACCTGGAAACAGCAGAGTGGATTCTGCAAGCTACTGGTAAAACAACAGTGCTCAGGTTATATTTTACATCATTAACTGTGTTGCTTTTTATCATCCACAGTTTCCTACCAGTCCTGTAATATTATATATCTATATATAATATACATATCTTGCATATTTATTATATATATATGTATACAGATATACATATATCTATATATTATGTACACATATATGTACACAAGAATGCACACATCCCTAGATGTTTGCATGAGGATTTTATTTTCTTTGCCTGAAGTAAACATCACGAAAGTACCTTAGGGTTCGACCACGATGTTTTTCATTAACGGTGCCACTAAGCGTGTAGGTATGCCTGACCGCTAACCCGACATGTTCCTGTCGCTGGGGACGGCAGGTTCTTTCATCTTCTTAATGGACATTCCTCTACGAATGTCTGTGGCCTACCTGACTATAATCCTTTAAATTTTAATTCACTTTACATTTAGCCAAGTCATAAATACCATTTAGGTACCAATATTCTGCTTTATGCAATCCCTAAGGTGGTGCTTTTATTTTAATGAAGCCATTTGCAACATAAGAGGAAAAAATATTCCATCTTTGATTGAATATATTTGTCAGTTTTATTCCCGACTGGCATTTTTATATGAAAACTTGAATAAAACTAGGGGATAGCTGCTTACCAACTGGGATAAAAGTTTCAATATGTTTTTGCCTTCAAAATTAGCTGAATAAATGATCTTTGAAATTCATTGTGAAAACATCAAAGTTAACCTCAACCATAATCAAAAATAAAATCCAGAATTAAATTAGATTACAAATGAAAAATTTCCTTGGTTATTCAGTATTTTAGAAGAAATTATACAACAGCAGATAACAGACCTTTCTATTAAAAATGTTATTTTTAGTATCATAGAAAAGCAGTGACTTACTGCACTTCTACAATTATATGAGAAGCCAAATATTGGAAGTGTTCTAATATTATTTGTTTTCTCAGTTTTTCTGTCGTGCAGGAGTTTGTATCTAGTAAGTACATGTCATTTCAGTGGATGAGAATGTGTGTTCAAGCGATGCTGCTTTTGCTTAATGTGGTGGTACAAAAAATAAGAGGAGAACTAAGGCAATTTCACATAACTCACAACAAAGTTCCTGACTTGAATCTGCATAACACTCTCTTCCTGGATAATTTGCTTTTCCTATTTCTACAGATCTGGTGAATGGGAGTTACAATAGGAAAGTGGCCTTCCCTTGTGCACGACAGGCAGAGGTTGCCTTGCATTGAGGGTCTCCCTGTATCAGAGTAAATAGGATTTTATCATATCATCACTATCACAGATCAAAAGGAGGATTTTTTTGTTAGGGGACACTGTAACACTTCCTCATTTCCAATCATGTTTACAATCACCCAGATTATCATTACAAATTGTTCCAATCAGAAATTATCGCAGCATAATATTCAGGCCAGTTCTGCCTGATGCTCCTGCAATAGAGGTAACTCGATTCAAAACACCTTGTGCTTCAGGTGCCTCCTGATTCCAGCTCCAGTCGCCAGGACACGACAGCCCTGGTGTACGGCAGTCAGGGGCACTCAAGGGTATCTGGCTTTGTGAAACACTGCTGGAATTAAGGCAAACACAAATTAATACTGAAACAACCAGAATAAGAAAATCTAGTTTTCAGTTTCCTTAAAAACATGATAAATTATCTCCTTATACATCCCTCAACAGAAAGTGCAGCCACAAAATACGTTTTCCCAAAAAGCTGTTGAAAAGTGTGCTGTCAGAAACATTTTTAAAGATGATTCTAGCTTTAGTTTTATCCTCATAAAATTTCACTGAGGCAGGTAAATGGCATTATTGCCATTTTATACATAGTAAATTACATCATAGGTCCCAGAAGGCAGCGAGCTGCCTAGCTTCTGCTGAAATCAGTCTGAGTTCAGCATCTGGAAACACTACAAATACTTAATATTGTGTATAAACCAGATCACAGCTCTCCAGTAGTAGGGGAACGTTGCCTATCTCAAGGTGAACACAACCTTAGCAAGGAAAAGGTGTTCCAGAATTAAAGTTATTAACTCAGAAAGAATTATTGTTAGAGTTATTAACATCAGCAATTGTCTAATCCTTACCAAAAAACCCTCTGTTATTAGAGAGATAAGAAACTTTTATAACTATTTTAAGTCTGTTTTATAAAAGTTATTGCAATGGAAAGATAGGTTTCCTTGAATACTTAATAATTGTGAAGAATTGGCTACTTTTTTCATTTGACTGTACACAGATGATTTACATACATAATGTTGCAAAACACTTTCAGGTCAGGTCTTTGTACGCTAACCTAGCCACTTATTGACACTTAAGGGTTTGTGTGCAAGCATGTGTACCAACTAAGGGTACATTGCAGTTATTTTAATGAGTACTGCAAAAATGATTGTATGGATATTTCAAAATGCACATTTGAAAATCTGTCCAGCCTGGTCCAGCCTTCTGGTTTCACCCTCACCCAGGCCACCAGCCTTTCCTGCTCTTTGGGGAAGAGGGAATGCTGTGAAAACTGAACACCTCCTGCTTAGCCAAAAGGCTAAGAACGAGAACCAATTTATATCAATTTCCATGGCGGTACGAAATCTGAGCTCTGTCCCTCATGATTTGTGAGGCTGGAATACCCTATGTTGGCCAACATGACCACAGCACCACCCAAGCATTATTATCTTGTTTCCATTAGCCATTGAAATGGAAAGGAACGTCGATGTTGTTAATTACCTTCTTCAGGAAACACCTATGAAAGTCATCGGCTTCGGCAGTAGAAAACTGATTCCACAGAGTCTACCACATTTGGTCTGATTCACAGCTCCTGAAGTCAGTGGGAAAAAATGCAATTAATGTCCAACTAATTGATGGATTGGGTCAATACTCCAGTTTTCTGCATATTCAGATGTTTATTTTTTCAACTCAGCCAAAAATGTTAAAGGTTTGGTTTTAATTAATTTGTTGCTAATGAATAGTGCCAAATTCACAAGAAGGAAATCCTCTTTCCATCACAGTTTCCTGAATCCTATAGCATCCCGATAAGGATCAGCTCCAAGGAGTGACTGTGGTACAGCCCTGCACCCAGGGCAGCGTGGGCATGGGGGTTTCTGGTCAGACTGCAGGAGCTGCTGCCTATTCCAACATTTAAAGTGAATACAAAAGTCTCTAGCAAAGGGATTTAGGTCAGTATTTACATATTTGTCCAGTGACATTATGGGTGCTGTCAGCTAATACAACAAATGCATTTGTTGTTTTGATTGTTTATATTTCGGTTGCTTAGGGTTTTAGTTCTGTTTAGATTGTTGATATCTAGCAATACATATACTTGGAATAAGGGCAAAGTCAAGGTCAGTGCACTGGCAGATTCATTTCAGACCTTGCCGTCTGGCTGGGGAGTTGCTGGATACTCTTGAGGCAGTTCCTATACCGATGGATGTGTTCAGGAACGGTTTCTCTCGTTATTAGTGAGAGTCGAAGTTCTCATCAAGTAAATATTGCTGGATGGTAAGACCAGACAGCAGGTTTTGTCTGATATGGATCTTGATTTAACGAGATGAAGGGAAGCCTGCAATATAACTAATACAAGAATACTAGGCAGCCCTAAGAAAACAGTGAAGTGTTCCTGCATATTCTTGTGAGTCAAAACAACAACAAAAAAAGTATTTTATAAGAGTAATTATCAGTGTGTATCACCGATTTTTTTTTTCTGTTACATGCTTTCCTCTGCTACAAACTAGAGTTATAGATCTGGCTGATTTCCTATAAAACAAGGATAGCTCACCAGCAAATCTCAAGTCTTTATAGAAGAGAAAAGGGTAGCTAATTATCCCTACTTTATGGGTAAAATGAGATACAGCCAGGGTAACCTGACTTGCCTGAAATCATTCCATCTGGTAGGGGTTTAGGTACAGCTGGTCGCCTCAGTACCAAGCCAATACTTTAGGCAGTAAGTAGTACTGTCCACATCTCTCATTTAACCAGTTACCAGGTTTATGCATTATCTTATCGTAAAGATGTTTAAAGAGTAGATGGTACAGTATATAGGACTCAGGTCTAGCCAGAAGCTTTGAGTATCGCTTTGTCTTGGCTGCACCACTCATTCATTCTTAGACCAGATTTGAGCTAACAGCAGATCATACACATCTGTGCTGAAATGACCCATTATTTAAAAAGAAATAAAATAAAAATTTATAGGTACAGTTAAAAATTCAAGAACTACAGTGTTTGCCCATTGGATGGACATGCAGGTTTTGATAAATACTTTCTAAGCCATCTTTGCCATACGCTCCACCTACAAGCATCCTAGCTGAGAAAACAGCACCTCAAAAACATCATAACATAAGAATCACTCAGGGCCATATCTCATCGCTGTGACTTCATGCAATTTCCTATTGGCAATCAGAATTGAGTAGGGATGGTAGGTTTTCATTCTTTATGGCTTACTAAATGTTCAGATAAGTAACCATGGACCAGGGCTGGTTTTGCCAAGGATAAACGTATCTGTTTGAAATCTGATCAAGCAAAGAGTGCAACCACCAAGACCTGAAACCACTCTTAGATCCATGGCTATTCTGGTCAACTCTTAATTTATATGAATTTATAACATGGTTTTCTCAAACTTTTCTTTTTTTGGTTCCAATATATCTGTTTTATTTTCTTGATTTGTAATCCCTTTCATTCTCTTTTACTGCTTCTATGCATAAGGATGAAAATTTAAGAGCTTTTTCATAGTGACTCTGAAAGCTCTTTTGCGGTCAGTACAGCAGCAACTTTCCACTTATTGAAGCATTTCTCTTTCTGTACTACAGCATATGGATCATTATTCTACCTTGTGTGCATTCTGTTGCATTTCGTCACAGTCTTGGTTTTGGCTGTACTTTAACCTCTTCTGAGCTTGGACTTTTTTTTCTGCTATCTGTAATTTGTTTTTACATAAGATCTTAGTCCAAGTGATCAGTCTTCCACTTATGCTCCTGCAGTCCATGTTTATAGTTTCAGAGTCTAAGGACAGAAGTAAACTTCATATCTTTTCTAATCTCCTAGAGATCACAGACTATCACATTACATACCCTCCAGATACCCGTGTATTGCAGCCAATAATTTAGGTTAGAAGGAAACATTTCAGGCCCCAAGAAACTAAACCTCTATATGACAAATGAGTTGTCAATAGTCATTAGGAAAACCCATATGGTGGCCTACAAGAGAAGATATTTGTGCTACGAGGTGCTGAGACTCCACATCTTCAAAAGGAGGCATGAAGGATGGTTCCATAGAAAAGAACATAAGAGGAAAGGTACATTTTTACCTGTTTACTTTTTAAAAAGGCATTTTCGTCCTCCAAATTAACATTCTCTTCCCCCAACATGTACATAAGCAGCACCATATTTCTTTTACGTAATGATAGTGCAACACTTCCCAAAGCAACGTTCACCACAAGTAGTATCAAAGTATCGTGTATTTGGCAATTTCAGTCCTAGAATGAGTATTTCCTGAGGGGTGTCTGAATGAGGCTGGGTTATGTATGACACTTCATAACAAAGTGAGGCACACACGCAAAGCTAAAGTCATCCCCGAAGTCTACTTTATCTGTCCTACACAAAATTAACAGTGTGTCTGAGTGCACTGTAACATGCAAGTCACATCACATGCCACCTCCTTTTGAAAGCCAGCAAATATAGTAGAAATCCATACTCAAAAATTCAGTCACTTCAAATTTTAACAAACATCTTTCCTAATTTCTGCCTACACCAGGCTTCCTCTGACATAAGACCCCGAGTTTTAGAAAAGGTAAAAAAAAAGAAGAAATGAGAACTTAATGTGAACCTGCCTAAAAGCTGACAAATGTCCTAATTCTTTGGAGATACTGAATTACAGAGCTGGCATTAATATGCCGTGGCATTCCTGTCGGCATTAACTCGGTCTGGATTATTTATACTCATTTCCTTACACCACCCCTCCTGGTGGCCCTTTTCTCGGCGTGTCAGTCCCGCAGAAGGCAGCCTGCAGACATCCACGCTAGTTTGACATTGGCTATTTAGGACCTCAAGGCAAGCCTGGCACAGTGCAGGCAAATTTATAGACCTAGAGCTGAGACACATGGCTGAGAGACAAGAGTTACTGCAGATTGAAAAATCACTAAGTATCTGCTGAACTGCTCTGCCCAATTTGGATGTTCTTGGGCCACCTCAAAAGAGGATAAACCAAGTTAGATTAGACTTCTTTCTTTCAAGTTGATGATAATGTATTTTACCTTCCAGTTGCCACAGGCTATGAGGGTGCACCAGATTGGTTTCTGGGGCTCAGCTGATGTCTGTTAATTTGTCAAGCCACAGTAACTCAACCACATAGCCAAACCCGTAGCAATAGTCACTGCCGTTATGCTAAATGCCTTATGCTAGCAATCAAAATACGGTTATAGATATTAATCTACCATCTTAGAAGCCATGGTCAGCTAATACCGAAACACTGGAAAATGTGTCAGAGAACATTTTTCTTTTCCTGCACCTTGGTGGTGGTGGATCCAGTTGGGAATTTGGCTACAACCCAGTGTTACATCTCACTGCTGATGGCGGTGATTCCTCTAAAAATCCTAGTATCTAGGATCTTCTTGCTCAGACAGGCACACAAGACTGAAGCAGGGCACTGACTGATCACTTACAATTACTGCTTTGAACGGAAGCCTGGAGTCCATGGGGGAACTGTGCTACACAGCCTTTCCCTCTAGCCATGTCCAGATAAGTTAGAAACATGTTGTGACCTTTCATATTTATTTCCCCCCCCAGAAAAAAAACACAAATCTTTTTTTTTTCCCTTCTGATTTAACATGCATACTTGAGGTTCACTATTAGATAGGGTTTTCTTTTTTAATTTTACTCTACATTTCACTGTATATTACTACTTACATATTAAACTAAATACTAAAGTTGCTGTTCATCATTCAGGCTAGTAAAAGCATTCCATCCCTATAAATTTTTTGTTTGGGGTTTTTTTGTTTTTGTCAAAGCATGTACCACACTTTATAGCTCTGGGCTTCACCTCATTATTTCAAAATACACTCCTTAATTGACTGAGATAATGCAAATAATTTTCTTATTGATATAGTACCTTGCGTGTAGCCACAAGAGGAAGGCAGGTCAGGATCTCTCCTACACTCTGTAGTAGAGTGTCGGTGCCAAAAACAGCATCGTGGGTACTTAGGATAATATTACTGTGCACTAACATTGTAGCCCACCAGTTTCTTTAAAAGAGCATACATTTATTCAGCTCTCAATTTATTCTACTCCCAGCCCCTCAAACTGGTGGTATGGAAATTAAAGACTTCTGGGAGCGGGATACTGGTGGATTCTGCAAACCAGCCTAGACGGGTCCTGGTTTAACTTTTGGCCGACGAGCTTTTGAGAGGGCGGTGGGTATCGCTGAGCCCTCCTGGAAACATCATGGAGCCGGGCAGGTCTAGTGCAGCTGTAACAACAATTTACAGAGCGAGCATCCCACGGTTATTTTCTTGACACACTGCATAATACTAAGATACTGAACCCTTGATAGGTCTATAGCAAAAGCAATATTTACTTCAAGCCATTTCAGTTAATACCTGTGAAAGGATTAGCACTTTAGACAAGCCATTAGTGGCAACAATGATTATCCACTATATGTCATGAGGTGTGACAAAAAACTAAAGTGCAAAATTAAGCTCTTTACTAGCTTAAGCAGATTTCTGGTTTAGGTGCCTATACAAGGATAGGGGATAGGCTGTTTCACCTTATAAAAAAAACATTAAGGATCAGTAAGACATGGTGCAAGACACTTACAGGGCCTGGGTGGCCAGGCGAGATATGGAATAAAAGCTACTTTATAATAGACTTACAATAAACAAATAATATTAATTATTTGGAGCTGATGAAAAGATTGTAAACTAGATATCCCTGAATGCTATTAAATATCAGAGTCACTGGATCTTTTGGCAAACTTACTAAAAGGTTGCACAGTGTTTTCAATGTAAAATCAGCCTCTCCTGTGGACGGTAATCATGTCAACACTTATTTTATTTCTGTCTTGCAGATGCAGACTATAACACACAGCAGATAAACTGGCTCATGTTTGCTTTTTGAAAGGTGACAGGGTAGAAAGCAAGTACCCCCTCATGTCCTCATCCACAGCACCCAGCCACGTGCTCTTAGCCTGGAGTAGAAGTGGGGTCTATCTTCCCTTGACATTCGCTTTGAAAGGGATAGTATTAGTCAACTCTGATAAATTCTGGACCAAATGTGGTTCTCAGTAACCTGACTGCTATGCTGGGCTGCAGATGGGAAACAAACACGACAAAGATTTCTCCCAGTCTATCTTCCCAACGGCACTGGAGGCTTTTCTGCTCTGAATCTGCTGTGCTGGAGCTCCTTTGCTGTAGGATATTCCCTGCCAAGATATGCACTTTTAGGAGGAAAATCTAGTCTGGAGTTAAAGCTATGTGGATCAGGAGCAATCCTCCATCTAAGCTAGCAGATGAAGACAAGCTTTAATTCATCCATTGACAACATGATTGGCTCCTACACAACTATGTTGCCATTAAAGGGGCAATAACAGCTGCTTATATCTAAATAAATCTATCTAAATAAAATCTAAATAAATAAATAATCTAAACCTATCTAAATAAAAATATAGATAAATGCTACAGTGGGTTATGAAACTGTATTTCTACATAGGTGGTCAAGTCTTTGTGGATTGCCCTGGTGAATGCCCATAAATCCGTGACACAGTGGTCACAGACATTAGCATGACTTCGAGCTTGAAATTTGTGAGTCATGGTGCAACTGCACTGTTGTTGTGTGCTCTTGCGGTGTTTGGATTAAATCAGCCACAACGTCAAGGCTTGAATCTCTGTTTCTGACAATGGAGATTTCACTCGGATAAAAACATGAATTGAGTTCTTATGCATACTAAATCGTCTGTATCTCCAAAATACGTCACTATGTCACTGGTAATATGGCAAGTATAAACTTGATTATTCAAACGGTGGCTGGCTTCCTTTGGAAATAAATATACAAGACAAAGTTTTCTTTTTCTCCAGCTAACCCAATAAATTTGCATGTTGAGGTTTGAACAGAACACTTAAAATGCATACAATTACAGCCACCTTCACCAGATCCATCTATCAGTGACCATATAGCGTTCATTGGTTTTGACATCTTCCCTCAGGGTATCTCTTGCACCCATATCTTCCCCAACCTAATTGCACAAATACTGCTGATTTTTGTCTCACATCATCCTAAATGTTAAGTTCCCCTATTTATGTACAACCTCTTCTCATGGCTTCAACTGCACCATTGCCTGAAGATAGGTTAAAATTTAGTGCTCTTTAGCAATAACACTAGTACTGTAAACCTTTATTAGACCTTTAAAAAACCTGCCCCAGCCTGGACAAAATTCCTTATTACATCCTCTCTGCTTTCTGGCAGTCATTACTGGGAATGAGCCGTGCTGCCTCCCAAGCTACCCAGCACTCACATCGGCATCCCACACCGTCGGGAAAGGGCAAACCAACGCCATGTAAAAACCAAGGTTTTAAGTACAACACATCTTTTTTTTGTCCGTTAGAAAACTATATCCACTGTACAGTCAGGTTTTAGCCTTCAGAGTAACCATTCAAGAATGGTTTACTGATGATAAAACTGGCGTCTATCTTGTGCTTTTCAACAGGTGAACTATCTAATAAGCAGCAGAATCCCTGTGCTAAAGAGATTACGCTCTGAAGCACTGAATGTAGTAAAATGCTGCGTTAAATTTAGCAGGTGCTCGGTGTGCATTTATTAAGCGATTATTCCCTGGGCTGGTACTTCCCTCCCCTCTGCTTTCAAAACCTCGAGCTTTCTTTTGCAATGGCTCTTCCTACGTCTTTGAGCTCCCTCTCCACTGAAGAAATTCGCTGCTGCTCCACCAAAGACCCGTATAGCAGGTAATTGCAGTGAAGAGGTATTTTGGAAGCTTAAGTTGTGCTTGTCCTGGCTCTCCGCACAGGAATGAATTTCGCTCCCTGTGTATGTGCACATTCGAAGGTTCTACAATGTTTTTGACTCACAAATTGCCATTTCGTTCTGATGGCTTTTTATTGCGTGTGAGGCTAAGCTCTTGAGTCATGGTGTTTTTCTGTTGATTGGAGAGGGAAGGAAGCACTTCTAAGGAATTACTATGTTTTCTAAATAATTCTAAACAGATATTAAGAAAAGTATATTACATAAGGCGACTGAACCTACTTCAACCCACTTCTGATGGTCTTTTTTAATCATTCATGCACATTTATAAGAAAATTATCTTAACTTTGCCTCAAATTAAAAACTGAACTTAACTTATTCTCTATCCTCCAATACATATTATATGTGTTTATAATGTATAGTTGCAGTTACATAAATGCACTGTGTAGAAAAAGCATCCTCAGACCAAGCTATCTTTCCAGACCCAAAACATAAATATATATGGTTTATTAATTCAGATATCCATTTTTTTTTATTAAGCAGTATAATGTTTATTTAGTATTCATGTATACGTATATTTTTTCTTTAACGATAACTCAGTATGGCTTCAGTTTTCCTTATTCTTTCCTAAGCATAGTGCCTGAGCAATTATCCCACGTGGGATTTATAAATACAGGGTTGCAGATTTACCTAGAGCAGCACACTTATTTGCTGATAATGAAAGCCGGGGACAACAACAAACTAACAAGAACATCAAATTTAATCACAATAACGATTTTTTTTTTCATGAGAATTTATATGAAGAAAAGTATTTTGTGTCTGTCATGAGAGACTTCACCTGTAAAAGACTGAGATGCCTGCATTGATGCAGTACATTTGCTGCACCTTCCACTGCCCGAAGCAATTCCCTATATACAAAATTTTCTTTCTTTCTTTTTTTTAAACATCCTGAAAAGCAGAATATAAAAATCCTGTGTGTTCTTTAGCATTGCTACAGGGGTTAAATTGTTAATGCTTTACTTTCACTCTAGTTTTTTATCAAACTTTCTTTTTTCTCTCCCTGGGGATAAACAAATGGACAGCTTTCCTCTCTAGTATTCCTCCTTCCATTACCATCACAGCAGAATGCATCTGAGACTATAATAATTCAGTGATGAAATACAAAATGTCGCAATGCCATCTCTCTTAAAGTGAACTGAGATTTTGTTATGCCATTTTAGGTGCACTAATAGCTCCTAAAGTCCCATGGAGTATCTTAATGTGAATTTAATGAGCTGATAGCATATAAATGACAGTACTGTGAGGGTGAAGGTGACATAACCTTTTTCCTTCTATTTGATGTTTGTCTTTGAAAAAAATACAGATCTTTTCAAAATGTACTGCATTATTACAAAGTGCTGCATCATTCAGCAAGAAGGTTACCATTGTTTTATAATTTCAAAACACTTTTTTGCTCTCTTCATGGCAGGCAAAACAAAATTTTAGTTCACCATTAAGGTAATTAAAAATCTAAACACTTTCCCTTGCAGCACAGTGCCAATACGTGGCACTCTGGTGCTCATGGCTATGTTGTGGTGTGCACATCCAGTGACAACCCATCATTTTTTATTATGGGTTGATGCCAGTACTGGTAACATGGAACCAGTAAAATCATGTATGCATCACATGGAAAGCATCCATCTTTATTTCCTGGGTGTCATCTTTTTTTCTCCTATCAAGGATAACGCTAAGAGGTCTACTCATCATTGCTGACTCCCAAACTCCGTGTGTCATTACCGGAGCATTGTCATTTATAACGAGTTGCCTCCCCTCGCTCAGCGGTGTCACACCCCATTGTGCGCCCAAATCCCAATCACCTTCCGCGCGGTAATGAACTGTGATCCCATCAGCACTGGCTTGGATCAGCACTGACACCGCCACGCACAGGGGAGGAAGGGACCGATGGTAAAAGATAAATATATTGGTAATCAGATAGCAGCAGATGTATAGAAAACATAACCGGCAGATTAAGGAGGTAACAGAATGTATGAGGTTATTAAAGTTTGCCGGAGTGTAGCAATGTAGCTTTTCCACTGTAGTTTGAAGTATTCTCCTTAAAACCTTTAATTCAAGCTTAAGAAATGACATCTCAGGGTTTTTTTTCCCCTTGACGCTTAGAGACAAGGCAGCCAATGATTGGATCACTTCCATGCTAAATACTTTGCAACTTGAAAAGTGATTAACTTTCACTTCTCTTTCACCAGATATTGTAAACATATTGCTCTTAAACAATGTATAGATCCCAGAAATTGTTTACTATTTGACAACTTTATCATCAGAAGGACTTACTTCTTTTAATTTTATGCTCATTAGCTGAATTTAGGTCAATCAAGGATTTTGGGGGGTGGGTTTGTTGGTTTGTTAACTTTAAAACACGTGTAGGACAGATTATGAGTTAGTTCTGAAGACAGTATATTTTCTATATTTTCTGGTAGTCCCAGTGCTGTTACATGCAGCACATAAGACTAGGTGAATTAAATTTATAAAAGTTATTTCTTCCACCAGTAGAAATGATAACATTTGCTCTTCTGAGAAAGATGTACCTTGGGCTGCATTTGACAAAGTAAAAATAAATAAATAAAAAATAAGCAGCTTACGTGTTTCAAAAAGTTGGAATTTTGGCAATGTATGAAATTTGTTTAGAAAAACCTTTTCGTTGCCAGGTGACAAGGCAAAACATATCACATATGCTTAACAACCAGCTTGTACATATTTTGTCTTTCCAACGTTTCTAGGGCTGGTCAGGCACAATGATGCATTACAGCTGAAGGAGCTTCCAACAGGGACAAATGTTTGTCTCTTTCTAAAAGAATTTTCCTAATCCTTAAGAAAAACAACTCAATATTTCTCATTGTTTAATGATTGAGTAAGGATTAATTCTGTTCAAAATTCATCGTATTACGAGTCATAACATATATATCGTGCTTGCTGAGGATGCATACTACTGGTTTTCTGGCACATCATATTTGTTAGCCTTTTGTGATATAGTACAAGCAGTAGTTCTGCTAATACATACAAATTTCTTACAATAGTAAGACATCCTATCCCTGTTCTACTGTCAGACAACAACGCAAGCAGTGTAAAAACCTATGGATGACTAAAGATCGATGATAATAATGTGTTAAAACTTATATCCTACTACCTACTGAAGCTACTGTTGCCATAGTCCAAGCACCTTAGGATCTCTGATGTTTCCATTTCCTCTGATTCCATTTCCTCCATTCCACTGATGAACATTTTCATTTCAGAGGAACTGAATAATTAGGTAAGGTCGTAGAGGAAGTCAGAGACAGAGCAGAAAAAAAACAACCATCCTGCATGCAGATTCCCCTGAAATCGGCCATCATCGCCAGAGACCCATCCTTCCCGACTCAAAACTCAGCCCTTGCTGTGAAGATTTACATATATCCCATGGCCTGTAGTTGGAGTTAATGGACTTCACACATGTGAAATTAATTGTGGGGATAATTCTGAAAAAACTATCTTTTCTTGGAATCCCAGTCAACAACTATTCTAATAAATCATGGGGCTGCTCACGTTGTAATGAACATTAGTAATCAAATGCATCTGTACACTCAGCCTTTTTGCTCACTTAAACTCAAAACATTAAAAGGCAAAGAGGAGTTAGGTGTCCAAGCTTCCATGTGCCTAACATACAATATGGACACAGAGGACCTGTCTACTCTCTTCCAAGCACGCTGTTCTAGCTGCAATTATAAACCATTCGTGCCATTATGCAAACTTTAATCCCAATGCCAATCTCCCTTAGAAAAAATGTCTCGTGTTCATGCCTACAAACTCCGAGTATTCTGAGTTTTTTCTTTCTCTCTCTCTCTTTTTTTTTTTTTACAGTCCAATTTTTAGTGTCTCTCAAAGGAAAATTCAGCATGACTCACGAGATTAAAATGTTTTTTTCTCTAATTACACTTGTTGGTAGAAAGCAATAAATCAGTTTTCAAATAGCATCACCAATTCATTTAGAACTACGAGCAATCATTTCATTATTTCTCCGTGGCATGGAGGGTCTGCCTTCATGTCCTCTGTGCACCCAGCTGAGCATCAGCTTTTATGTGGGTTGGGTTTGGTACCGGAAATTTTTCTTCTCTCCACACCAATCTTTACAAGTCTGCCACCCCTTTCCTCCCGCCTGCTGCACCAATTCCCACCTACCCTGAGGAAAAAACAAACACACACAGAAAACTCAACGCTAAAAAACTTTTCTTTTGTCTCTATTGGAGGGTATAACGTCTTGAATTAGATATCCAGTAGGAACACTTGTGCCTGCAAATTCCAGTTGCTCTCCCTACCAGTAAACCACGCATACCAGCAAACCAATTTCCTAGAATCCTCATCAAAAAACAACAAAGGACTATAATGATCGTCAAATCAAATTTATTTAAAAGGGAAAAAGAGACCATACACAAAACATTTCTGCATTACTGTCCACATGCGCTATGCCTCTACCTGCAGCCATTAATATTCACCGGCCTTCTAACGCCTTAAAAATGTAGAATTTTTTTTACTTCCGTTGTTTTTTTATTGTAGATTATACCCCGTTTCAGTACAAGGCGTCCATTTACACAGTGTAAACTTACACCATGAGATATGATCCCAGATGAGGTATTGCCTCAAACAGAAAATGAAAAATATTCCATGCATTTTAAACATGAATCAAAGATCATAAGTTACACAAATGTGTAATACATTTCTGCTACTCTCTGGCAGGAAAGAAAAACAAAACTGGCAGCTATAGCAATCGTATAATGGTAATTATTGGGAGAAATAATTATACAAAAACCTGTTCAAATTATATACGGGATGGAATGACTCAAAGTGAGAATTTAAAGTGATAGCTAATACTTCAGCAAACCTCACTGTAAGACACCGGGCAGCAAAATCAGACAAACAAATGTATCTGCTGAAATCTTTCTACCCTCCGAAGTTTGTAAAATTGGACTAAAAGCAACTATTCTCACTTGGTGCCTGGGGTCCAGCTGCAGTGATTTCAGGGTAGGCAGTGAAAAGCCTTTGTCCCCAATCCCTGTCCACGTTAACTGCATGGGCTGGTTTATCGGGGAGGCTCCCAGCCACCCAGCTACTCTGCAGCATCAGGGCACCAGTACTCCTACACACAGGAAAGAAGGAAGCCCTAACACAATTTTATTGTGTTATTACAGACTGTAATCACTTATTTATATGCATTCAATAATATCAATCCTCCCTCAGCTGCAGGTGGGGTTAGAAAATTAAAACACCGCATTAGAGGTGAGGAATGGAGTGAGGTGTTGCAACAGAGCCAGGTAGCTCCACAGCACTGAGGTCCAGCCTGAATTGTCACCTGCATCTCTAAGATCATTTCTGTCCGTACCCAAAGCTAAAACTTCTTGTTGAAGAGGTTTTCATCTGCGGTTCTGATTGCTGTGACTGCCCTCATCCCATCACCCTGATGCCTACATCACGCTGGATGAAACCTGCAGTCACTGAAATTATCAACCTTGAAAAGTCACAAAGACTCACAGAGCCTTCTGGTTTTCCCATATTACATTCAAACTTCTTTCTGTTCCAGACCTTGCTTCTCAAACACTTCACTCTATTTGCAAAACTTCTGCTTCTGTCATCTCCCCTCCCTCCTTCCCCCCACCTTGTAAACGTCTGTCCTCACTTCCAAAAACTGGACACCTCAGCCAAAGCCCTTCTCAAGGTAACAGGTTTTTTCATTATGTGTACAGGAAAAAATGCAAAGATTTTTAATTTATCTCTATTAGCTATAAACATTTCCCCAATTATTCCTTCTAAAATGTTACATTATCTTAAATCTGTGTTGCTATTTTATTTCTTATTTGAAATTGGGGTGACTCAGCTGAGGACAAGGATCACAGGGTTTTACGTGTACTGTAAATAGACATTTGATTGCTGCAAGTTGCAATAATAAATGTTATGAAATAAAAGTGTTATTGATTTCCTAGGATAACAATTTAGCAGAAAAAAAAAAAAAGAGAATAAGACAGTAAAATATTAGGTCGTTTTATCTTAAAAGTTTCTCTCTTCGCACAGACCAATCATCCAGGCAAAGCATCACATGCACTGTCCTGTATTAATAATAACTTTTCAAAGTTTGTATTCTAAGAGCTTTGGAAAATCAGCTACTAACAAAGCTCTATCTTCCAATGCATCACCGGTCCATCAAAGCTTTCTGTGTACATGACTCAGAGCTTCAAGAAAGACTTTAGACAACCTGGGCTTTTCAGGAAACACCTAAAGTATCACTTTTCAAAGACGTCAGCAGAGAGCAGACTCTTACGTGTTGCTGAGTCTGTCTACATTATAAAAAACCAGATCCCAACATCAGTCGAGGTCCTACCATTGGATCCTCATTTGCACCTGTACTAGTTTTGTCCCAAAGAGAGGAAATAGAGCAAGGCAAAAATAATTTTTTTTCACATCGTCTTAGAGTTGCACAATACAAAATGAAATCTCTGGCCTTTGAATAACTGATGCCACAATTAAATCAGTATGCTGAGCAACTTGCATCAACTTACTTTCTAGTGAGTTTACTACTGAAAAGCTGACGTCACGTTACTATTTTCTTCTTCACCTTGCAGTCATCAAATATAAAATCTGTTCGCCAAGTGTTTCTCTTTCAGTTTTGAGGGACACAAAATGGAAACAGTATGCTCAAGGGTTTAGAAAATATTGCAGAGAGAGGATTAGTCCATCAGCTCCAATCCAACAGATGCTCTCTTGTCAGATGTTACTACTTGCCTTTGACCTCCTCTTCATGGACCACTTCATTGTATGGTTTGAATTTTAGATCTGGTATCATGTTCACAGTTGTGAGTACTGTACAAAACTTACTCCCTAAAATTCTGATTGCCAGTGAAAATGCAATAAGAAAGCTGACAAAGGTTTCAGGATACAAGTAAAAATGGCAAAAGACAGAAGATAACTGTTCTGTTGGCCAGCAAATTATAGACAGTGCAACCTACTCAACTTGCCATATCAAAAAAGTTGCTTTTTCTGAAAAGAAATAAAATTTTAATATTATTTAACAAGTTTCACATAGGCTTGTGGTTCTAAAGTCCAGCCCAGCTCAGAAAACACAACAAGTTTTTTCTGCAGAGGGAAAAGTAGCGAGTGGTTCACAGGATTTACAGTTAATACTGTTATTTCTTTCAGTATCCGGATATTGTATTTATTTCTTCCATGCATATAATCAGCTCGCTGTGTTCTTCCTAATTAAATTAGCTTCCACTATACAGTCCTTCAGTGTTACAGTATTCTAGGAAACAAATACGGTGCCATAAAACCAAAAGCCCACTATGGACTCAGAGAGTTAGATAGCTGCCCAAAATTTAAATCAGGATGGCACTTGAAGGAAAGTAATAATGTATATATTCTTAATTTTAGGTATTATGCATCCCCCGGTGTTGTTTTCTTAGTGGTTTTACCCTCTGGGCACCTCTGTGAGATAGGGAGGTGCTATTATCCCTAATTTAGGGATACAGACCTGAAACACAGAGTGCAGTTGATTTGCTCAAGGTGACGTGGAGCCTATGGCAACCTTGGGATCTGGGAACAGATATCCCACATCTTACTCAAATATCCTACCCCCGGGACTAGCTGTCCTTATTGCAAATGAGTCTCCCCTGGAAACACTGTAGGGGATCATTTTTCAGTGGAAAAAGGGACAGTGGGAAAATCAGGGAAGATATTTGTATTCTTATAGAATAAAATACAAATCAAACCCCTGCATGCAAGGTAGGAGAAAAGCAGCCCCTTGGAAGACCCCACAGGAGATACATTGAGGTTTCCAGGAGCAGGAATAAGACACTGAGCTCCATGTAAATTTCTAAATCTTGCCAAAAATGGAGAAGTTTAGATAAGATCCAGACATGTTGGCTTTTCACTAGTTCAGCCATATACTCCTCCCATATACCCACAGCTGTGTAAGGAGGACCAAAGCCTTGAGATGAATATCCATGCAGGACATCCACAGCATCAGCCAAGGAAGGACTTCAGTCCCTGTTTTCCACTTGTTTCCCCAAGACATCAAGTTAGAGAGATGGTTTTGATTCCTGCAGCCCATACTAAGCACTCTGGGAGGAAGGTACCATTAAATTGGTGCAGCATGCCTTTTCTTGTCCAATGTTTGGCTGACTCGCAGAGCGTCAGTGCCCATTCTCACCTTCCCTCTCTGCACAGTCTCTTCCCAGCCACACTCTTCTTCCTCCAGATTTTACCAGTTATTTTAGAAAATAGTTTAACTTACTTCTTACCCCACTTCCCTTCTTATGTCTTTCACTGCATAACACAAACATAATTCCTGCACATTTTATTTCCCTATTTTCTTTATTATTAGTTGCATCTTGGTAGGAACTCCAGGCCCAAAATGAAAAGAAGAGTCTTATTGTGGTATAATAAAAAATTTAACTAAAAAGGTAATACAAAGTTTGAGAAAGAAAGGAGAGGCCAAAAAAAAAAAAAATAAGGAAGGTGGGTGGGTGACATGAAGGTGGTCACACAGGATCATATTATCAGAGACAGATGAAGAACAAACTGCTGTGCCCCAACCGCTGGATCATCCAGGTCCCTCTTTCTATAATCCTTTGGTGACAACTTCTCTTCTGCCTATAAGGGATCACAACGGGAACAGGAGCAGCGGAGATCCTTGCTAGAAGTCATGTGAATGGGACCAGATAATACTGGATGTTATGACAGTGTCAGGGAAGATGGAAATAAGCAGCAACATCCACAAAATCCAGAGGAAAGAATCTTGATTTCCCCCCTCCTTGGCATTTTGTGTGGAAGCTCATCCTGACACTGCAGATCTGAGTAGGTTGAAAGAAGGGAATCAAACAGAGTTCAATAAAAGACTGAACATTGCAATAGCAGCAGTTTGGGGGTTATTCACTTGTATTTTGTATGACACACACTGTGGACACATATTTTGCTTTCCAATGCACCAAAGTTGTATGCAATTTTTATTGACAACTGCATTATAAAATTCACAGTTCTGCTGACAGACAGCATGGTGGGAAGATGTGGCAAATGGGGTTTTTGCCTTTCAGGAAGTTGCTGAGGTTTCCAAGACCCGAAGACAAGGCAACGATTTTTAGTTCACTTTTATCAAAAAAGGTGATTTATATATTTGGGAAGAGGAAGCTCTCATTCCAAGAAGTCAAATAATTAATTTCTATATCCCAAGCCAAGAACTCTCACTCCGTAGGTTACGAGATCACCGATGAAGCTGTTAGCAATGTTGCTATTCCCATCGCCTTTGTTAGGGTTAACACCTTCTGCAAAGCACAATCAACTTTTAAGGCACAATATAAAACTTTAATAGCGCTCGTAATTAGTGCCAACAGTGGTAGTTTCTGTGATGTCTACGAGGGACTTAGTTAGGGACCATAAATTCCATTTCGCTTGGGTCAACCATCTATCAGGTGATAACTACTGTTCCCTGCTACCCACCTGGACTGGCTGCAGCATGAAGCTGCAATTGCCATTGAACACAGCTTATTCTTACAACATATCACAATAGACGCGTTTGTCGGGATATTTGGCAGCAGGTTTTGACTTACTATCAGGGCACGGACTTTGCATGAACGCTGTTGTGCATATTTTATTACCACATTGTAAAATGTGTATTGAGCTAGGTTGCTTGGATAAACTTTGCAAAAAAAAAAAAAGACACTAGCATAGCAGTGAATGGGATTTACAACTCACGCTTCTGAGCACCTTTACTGCACAAAAACTGTTTATTAGCACAAGTTTTCCCTTTGTATGTTGTGTTTACTTGTTTCCCAGCAGGGTCTGCTGATGTTAATGGACTCACAGCAGTACATTTTACTTCTGTTATTACAGGTCTAATTCAGTCATTAACATTTCATTAATGGACTGGCCTCCTAGCTGTTTGCATGGCTGTCTAGATATTGATGAGCTTTCTAGTATAAAAAACTGGTATTTAAGGCAGACTCCTAAAGGTTTATTAAAGTGTTAGTGAATCTTCATAGCATTCTGTCATTTATTTTGGAAGATAAAAGCCAACCCCTGAACAAATTTGCATGCAAAAGTTGTCAGCACCTGAATAGAAAATAAATTCCATGCAAAAATCCTAAGGAGAGGAAAAAAAGATACCACAGTTACATCACCTGGATACAAAAGTCTTCAGTTCCTGCCTTAAAACCAATGCAGCTCAGCACTGCCAGGTCCTCTGTGCTCTACCCTGGAAGGAATTGCACTTCGGTGGGACACAAATTGATTCCTTTTTCCACCTCGCAAGAGTGTTCTGCAGCTTCACTAGCTCACGTTTTCAGACTCTGAACTGGAGTTTATAATCCTTCCCACAACCCACTCCATCGGGAACAGCCTTAATGGTACCAGTGGAATTAGTCAAACTAAGAGACTGCTCAGAATAGCAAAGTAGTAGTTTGGGGGACCTTTGACATTATCGCCAAAGAGGAAGATTTATCACAATTTTTAGACTTCAGTAATTTTCCAGCTTTATCAACAGTGTAGTGGAATCTAGCTATAAAACAATCTAGGTAATATCTGTACCCCAGTGGAAGGTAAGTGTCCTTATGAAATGGCTCGATGGAGTTACGAGGTGCTTCTTTTTACCGCATCTCTGCTTTTTCCCCATTAAAAGGAACGTGTATTTTCAGGCACCACAGAGAGTTGAAATATCATATGAAAGTCTAATGCAAGTACTTTGTGAAAATTACTAATTTGATATCATAATTATGCTTGTAATATAAAATTATTAAGCACTGTCATATTGCACAGTAAATGGAACTTATATTGATGTAATAAAATGTATTTCAATTCCATTACAATAACTTTATCACATTCCTTAATGGTACCCACAGTTAACAAAAATAAGATACAGTCAGGAAAACACGGTTGATGGGTACCTTATACTACAATATTAGGTCACAATAGATATAATTTGTGAGCTTCCTTATGCACTTTTTTACATTTATGAACACCTGCAACTTATATTTGTTTTTGTTAGAGAGTGAGATGTTAAAAACTAGAGGTAGGATTAGAGGCTAGTAAACAAAATCCCTAGTGTAAGTTCCCTTAATAAATTCAGCATTATACATGCCTTTGACTTCTGCTTTATAAATGGAGCTATAAATGTTATTGATCCTAAATTCATTTTTTTTTAAGGATCTTACTAGCTCAGTCAGTCAGGACTATACGAGGATGACATGAAAATAGATCTCTTAGTACGAAACCTGAAGCTTATTATCTTGATAAATGTAGCTATGTTTGAGAAATTGGAGGGCGGGTGGTGCAGAGAGAAAGGAGGGACACTGAATTTTAATACAAATATGTTCAAGTGTTTTTCTCCTTTGTAGAACTGCCACAGCCCAGAATGTATGAACTACTTATTTAACAGAGGAAGAAAAGGGAAAAAAAAAGAAAGAAAAAAAGAAAAAAAGAAAAGAATTATGAGAAAGGATGCCAAATCCTCATCTAAACATTTTCATCTATGTTTCTTTTGTCTGTCAGGGTAAATAAAATGAAGAAACAAACCACAACTAGAGGGGAAAAAATAAAAAAGCAGTCAGCTAAAATGTCATGACTTCCTTCTCTGCAGGTGTCAACTTGACTTCACTGAAATGGCATACAACTTTGATTTTCTCATCAGGAAAAAATGTTTATTCCCTCTACCAGACCTAACAGATAAGAACGTACTGTGTGTAACATTGCATATTTTGATATTGTGGATTTCTGTGTATAACTATTCTTGAGACACATGCTAAAAATATTTTGTGTGCTTTGCCTTGAATTGTTGTCATGAATTATTAAATTGAGCTGTTACTTTTTCATTAAACTGGCAGTCTTAATAATTTAAACACTGGTCTTTAAGAGACTTACTGTATATTGACGATCTTCAAGGGAAGAAAGAGAACCTCCCAATTATTTTATACCTGTCTTGATTTTTTTTTTTTTTCATACATTGCATCACATACCATGCATTACTATACACCTATATTATTTTAGCATGACAGACAACATTTCTCTACATTCTATTTGTCATTGAGAATTTAGCTGGCTTTTATTCCAGTAGCCAGTATTTCCAGTTATGGGAAACTCATACTTTCTGAATGTTCAAGTGTACCTCATGGGTAAAGGTTCAATTTACTCTAGGAAATGAGGTAGGAAATAACCTTCAAAGTTGTTATATGTGTATGTGGCAATTTATAGTGGACCACTGGTCCACTTGGATGGCAACCTTCTTGCACCTGAACAATATCTGATGCTCCAAAGGAAAACCAAAAGCTAAGAGACGTGTGAAAGAGTTCAGAAGTTACAGCCTTTCTTCTCAACTAATTTGAACAAAAAACAGTCAAACAAAAAGTGTACTTGCTCTGTGGTGACAATGGCTGAAAATGAAATTTTTGGGAAGTTTGTTGCCAAATCATTGAGCTTTGTTAATCACTTCAACATTGACTAAGTTGTGTTGGGTCTTATATAGGAGTGATTGAGGACCATTTCACTCCCTTCAGGCACATGCCTCAAGGACTGATGTTGGTATAATGGTCAGCAACATTGGAAGCAATTGCTCTACCATCTCATTACTGCTTATTACTCATTATCTCCTATACCCCCCAGAAGACCAGAAAGCGTTTACAGAATTTTTAATGAAAAAAAAATTATATTCAACTACTATTACAACTCTTTTGGAAGGGAATGATTCTGGGTTTTGCCCCCTTAAGAGCTGGACAATCCTGTGAAACCACTTAGTAAGCTTTAATCTTTGAAAGCAATTTTGCACCGTTTTCTATGAATAGACTATATGGATTTCATGATCTTGAATTAATGTGAATTTCATGATCACAAGCCCTGCGAGTTTGCATCCATCTCCACAGAGCATATCCTACAGGACTCCTAAATGTATCTGGCCCAGATTTTGACATTAACTTTTTGCATTACCTGTGGAAAGTCACTTACACCCTTTGCATTTCTGCTTAGCTGTGAAATGGGAATCAGAGAAGTTTTCATCTCTGTAAACAACAGTACTTCCTTAGGTGGAATATATTAAACTGAAAAGCATAGAAGTGTTTTTAAAAATTCAAGTCCTTTTAATATCAACAATGAAAACAGCTTTAAAGTTAGAAGCTAACACAAAAACTTCAGTAATTATTCATCCAAATGCAAAATAGAGCAAATCTAGTAGTGACAAAGCCATAAGGTAATACCCACCATCTCCTAACCAGGAAACTCATCCTTAGCTACCAAAATGACAGCATTCACCACAGGGCTTTAATGACTGTTTTTAGCATATTTTGGTATGAAAACCAGTATGATTCACACAACATCACACAACATCCTCACTCAAATAGTTCCAAAAGACCCTCAGAAAGTATAGCTTTAGACTTTCCCCTCTTTTTGGCTTCATCTCTAGAGGAAATAGAAACTTGCTTGAAAATTAACATTTTTCTAACCAATTAATGGTTGAGCCTATTCCTCATCCGTGAAATGGCCACCACCAGCAATTAGCTTACAAGACTATAAGAAGCATAAGTAGATATTCAGATTTCAGGAATTTTTAGGTCAGTTGAATGAAATTGAAAAAAAAAGGCAATTTTACCATTAAAAGTTCAGAGAACAATTAAACTGATAAGGTTTTTCTTTTGCTGAAATAAAACTTTCAAAAACAAATTAATAGTTTTTTTTAAGAAATAACTTCTACTGCCAAACAAAAGGGTCTGTGAGTTGCAGAATAAGAAGGGTCTAAAACATTGAAATTCTTTAAATACAAAAGAATAATATATTGGGTCTAATGAGAAAACAATAATCTAACGATCTCTGAAATTTAATGCCAGGACAGACATCATTTGCATTGGTGGTTTGGAGAGTCCCTTAATCTCTGTGGACCTCACTCAATTACACCACAAAACAACAAAGCAAGAACTGTTTCAAAATACCTTCCCAACACCCAGAAAAAACTCAACTCTCACAGTCTTCCTGTAGTAGAACTAGAGATAACAAAAATCAGAAATTTTGGGAGTCAGTTGATGTTTATCATCCATGGTGATGTCTTATTTAAGTAACACGAATGCTCATTTTACACAGTACAACCGTAGCAAGATTACAAAATATTAACTTCAAACATCACAGAGTATGAATAATCTTCATTGCTACAAATTTTTAAAATGCATCATATTTCTTTCCCACATATGTCCTTGTAGCCTCATAAAACAAACTGTTTCATATGATTACGGGTTTGTGTATATATATCACAAAATATTAGCTACTGCAAAAAGTAAGAAAATAGATTTTGACATTGGAGAATTATTTTTCTACTCTCCTGTGCCTTTGGATCTAAAGGCAGAGCTACTCGGCTGTTTAATCTGGCCTGAGTCCAGGACTGCATACCATGGTGAGAGATGCCAAGAACAGTGATGCCACATGAAACAGAAGTTATCTTCTACAAACTCAAAATGATCACAGGGCAATTTGTATTTTAACTGATAGAAAGAACAATCTCATTTAGTTTTCTGGTCTGGTCAGGAGTGGTTTTCGTTTGAGCAACTGAGTTCTGTTCTTATTAACAAGATGTAGGAAATGCTGTGATCACTTCACTACCCAGCATTTGACAACCCTTCCGTGCCACATCCACCGAAATGCACGGCCCTACCTTCCCTGAGCATGTCTTCCAGTCCTTAATCAGTCCAGGGCCACAGATTGCAGTGAACAGACATTAAATATGTTTTTTTCCTTATGTGACAAACTCTGAAGTGCTGAAATCTAAACCTGTATGAAAAAGAAACACTCTTTGTCCAGTTTACACTTTATCACTAATTAAAGCCGGCTAGGTAGGAAACCCTGTATGCTTTCTGTTCTCCATTGCAAAGCAGCCGTATGCTGCCACCCTTTTAATTAATCCACAATTCAGACTGTTATAATTTTTCAGTTTATTAGCTTCCATAAAGGTTAGATGATTTCAGATGCACTATATGTATAAAATGGTAAAAGAGCAATTACAACAGCAAATTTATATAGAATAACATGTGTTGTATTTTTATTTATAACATGGAAAAAAAATCAACTTTTCATTCTAAGATAAAATTCCTCTCTCCTCCTGTGAATACCCAGAGTCACAGCTCCCATTGCTCTGGTTGGGAGAAGACAATAAAGATTTTTGGAGGGCACCATGCATGTCTCAAAACAGTTTTTGAGTTGCAAAACAGTTTTTCATTATTAAACATAGTACTGTTAGCAGGTATTTCTCTTTTGGACTACACAAAACGAGTGAGTGTTCAGCCACATCGCTGATCACTTATTACTGCCTTCTGATGATTCTTGCCCCACAATACAAGCCCAAGCATCCCAGATACCCTGGTTAAGCAGTTATTTCATGGTTATTTGCCCCATGTGAATCCAAACATTTTCAGACCCATTTTCTCTGTAGCTGAGGGTCCATGCTGACAAAATGCCAAACTCCCTTATTTAAATATCAATAACTGCTTTGTAAATAAAGTAAAATTTCTTCTTTATATTTCCATTTGAAAGCTCTCTCTCCTACTTGTTAGATAATTGCAAGCAATTATCATAAGGGAATAAATTCCACTCATTGAAGTTGTTATTGTTTTACTTTTGGTGCTCAATAGTAGGTGCTTTGAAAACTATTTCTTGTGAACAAAATGACAGAGGGGTCAGTAGTGTGAAAAGTAATGCTTCACCAAATTAAATGTTCGTGTTATTGAAACATAACACTAGGATATGTTTGAGATTGGAACAGGTACATCAGATAATCTGCTCGGTGGTCCTATGAAAATTTAGAATACTAGAGATGGGATACACAATTACTGTGGGAGATGGGAATTAAAATGAAGGAGTTTTCCCTATGATGTATGAAAAGTAGCTTATCAATAATTTTACACTAACTCTTTTAGAAGAGTAAAGAGTCCAGCAAAGGAAGGATTTTCGTTATATTGCAGAACTTGATCAACATTCAGATAAGACAGGAAGAAAGAGAAGAAAAGCTAGGATATGATATTTATGCTCATTACTATCATCTGATATCTTGCAAAAAACCCAACCCCAATCACATGGAAGTAAACAACCAAAACCCATTTAAGAATAATATAAAGAATTTGTATCTCACCTGCAGTATCTCTCCACTTTTTCACCTGAAAATGTTTCCATTTCAGTGTAATTCTGAATTTGGTAGAAATATTTAAATTGTTTGTAGTAGGCAATATAACCTTTTCCTGATATGGAGACATTGAAGTACCTCCTGATATATTAGGAACACCCTATAAGCAAATACTCTGACTTTTATTCTCTGACATACCCTTGATGAAAATGGGCTTTAAAAGCCTGGCTCCAGGCACTCCCATTTCCTGCCACTGGAGGGTTTAACTAGATGACAGGATGGGGCACACCTGTCACATCAGATGAACATGGGCTACTCGGTACCCATGTCTCCTTGCCCAATGAGAGAGGATTCTTGCATGTCACAGAACTATGAGTTTAAACAAAAATAACATGTAAGGAGGTTATTTTATAAGCAGTACATGCTTGGAAAGTGTCTAATAAACTGGTTTCTGCAACAAGGTCTACGTATAAAATAAGCAGGTACTTCATGATGTTGCAGGTGCTATGGGTTCTCAGTTTCCACATTGTAACTACTGGTCAGATCTTCCAGCTCTCACACTTAATGTAATCATTTTCATCTGTGCAAAGTGGACGCAAACATAAGTGTCCTAGCATGGTATCATTTTGTAATGCTTTGGATGGGTGTGAAACATGGGAAAGATGTAAGGCTGTAGAAGAGTGGACTCATTAGAAAAATGCACAGCAGCACATCAGAATTGTCCATTTCTATTGTCGTAAAAATACTTGCAATAAGAAAAAACAATCAGAGGAAAACTAAAGAGGGGTATTATCATTTAGTGGAAAATTGTATACAACCTTCTTGAGACAATAAAATAAAAAAGCAACTAAAATGGAAGGGAATTACTGGTTGGTTTAGTGTATGTCAAAGCTATTACAGCGTTGAATATTTTTCCTAGTGAAATGGCGGAAACATCCACACTTGGAGAGGCATGTAAAATGAAATTCAGGAAGACACTGGAAATATAAAATGACCATCAGAAGACATCAGACCAGATGACCTTCCATGTTTTACAGCCACGCGTTCCACTAGTGCTGTTTTCTGAGCCTGCACTGCTGCCGGTCCCCATGGCCATGCCTGCACTGGGCATCACAGACCCCGTTCCTCTCTGGAAGGATGTGGGAACCGCTCAGCCAAGTGTTATAAAGGGAACACCACCACCTCTTGATGTGTGAGCCCTGGGATTTTTGTGAGGAGCAAACACCAGCAAGCGGACACAGCTGTTCCAGGCATTACACAGCTTTTCATCCCTGAACACTTTGAGGCCTCCAGAAAGACACTCTGGGAGGTTGCAGAGCACCGCGCAGGTGGAGAGGGACCTCATTTAGCATTTTAAAATGTTTCTCAGCCTCAGGGCTGCGTATTACAATCAGGTTTCACTTGCTAGCACTTTACCTCCTTTCCTTTGTACAGAACCGCCTTGCAGGTTCACCTCCCCTGTCTTCAAGGTTCAAGGCAAATGCACAAGACATTCCCAAAGCCATGGGACCTGTGCTCAGTTTTGCAAAGCTTTTCTGTGCTGTTTTAATGAAAACACACAATGGTTCTAACGGAAAGAAAATACCTTTAACAGACCCTTAACAAGAAATACAGAAGGCAGGGGGAGGGGGGGAACCCCACTATGTGTGAAGTTTGACCAGTATTAGTGAAACAAAAGACCACAGCCTTCAAGTTTAAATACCAGATAACTGTCACCATAAGATTACTAGGAAGAGTTAAAATTCAGGTCTCCTGTCTGGAAAAAGTATTACAGGAATATACTCTGAACTTTGCACAGTTAATTTTTGTTAGAAATTAGATATATCGTAAGATTTATTGAGATGCTTCATGTTTAATAAAAAACTCATAACAGCCTGTGATATTTCACAGGATAAATAACAGGATTGTTAACTGTGTTTGTATAACAGGTCTAAGAATAATAAATGGTTCATTCAATAACAAACTGACAACAAGTTATTTCAGGTTATAAAAATATGTGAGATAAGAGTCAAAATGACAAAACTCAAAGGATCAGAAGTTCTAGGGCAGGCAACATTTGAGTCCAAACCCAGGTTACCCCAATCCAAGCATCATTTAAACTCTGAAACCACTTGAAATAAGGAGATGGAAATTTCCACATGAAGTATTTTCCAAGCCAAATCCACAACAGGACAGTGGAGGCAACCGTTCTTTTATTTCTTACACAGCCAAAGACATCTCAATCTTCTCATGTTATTCAAATCTAATAAAAGATTAATATCCTTTTAGAATAAAATAATATAAAAGTATCTGAAGATAAACACATAACAATTATTCATCCTGGCTATGCCCCTCAAAGAACACACGAACGGAAAAGGTTCGATACTTTTTAAAAAATATATTTTTTTGAAAATACTAACAAGTGAAGACTCTCTGAGTATATTTGACTTCTAAACAAATTGCTTTCTTTTTTGGAAATGCTGAGAAGGCAGACACTCTTAGTGAGGTCAATGAGACTTACTGATTGCACAGTGTTACGGAAAATTAGGCTACTTATTTGGGAACTAAATATGGATTTTAAGAGCATTCAATGAAGTCACACTTTTGAGCATTTTGGAGCTGGCCTACATTTTTTAAAGAAAAGTTTGAGACATTGATCAACAACTTTTCAGAAGTACAAAATATTTATTATGTCCTTCACAGCAATTAAAGGCAATTCACATAATCTGAAAAAGATGACTTGGGCAGGGGAGAAGGTTGGCTACACTTCCATTTTTTCCTGTAACAAAATATCATTTTGCGATCCACTCAATATACTTAGGGTGCTCCCAATTCTTGTCAGCTTTGACTCTGAGGTATCTAGAGGACAAGGAGTGGGTCCCTAGGATGGTATTTGCCACCAGTATTTGCCTCTCACCTGTATGTTAGAATAAAAAACGATGGAGACGATGGAGACAGCTTAAAGAAAAGGATGTAAATAAACACTTTCTCTGTTTTAGTGTAATTATTAAAATTTGAAGAACATTCTCTCCAAAAGTCATTCTCATGTATTTTATCAGGGACAGCTTATTTTCAAAGTTTGCCTATCCAAGTCTCAGCAGGAAGCTGAGCTGTTGATATCGTTTAGATCTTTGATGTTCACAACAATAATAATATAAACTGAATAAATAACAACAACTTTCCCCCCCAAAAAAAATTTAAAACCCCATATAGCTAGCCATTTTAAACTAAAACAACTGCTATTGCTATCAATTTAAGTAATCACTTTCCCAGCTGACAGATGCAAAGCTCTCCATTCCGATAATGACTTTTCCAGCTGACGAGAGTCAGGGAACAGGAAGTGTATGTGGGGATAAGTGTTTGGGAATTAGAGGACAGCCAAAGTTTGCAGCTACCTGTATTATCTGAATGAGGTTTAGTTTACTTCTACTGGCACATTTTTACCTGAAATCAGCATAAATAAACATTTAAAAATACATTTAGTGCAGCAGTATACTTTCATACAGTACTAGGCCATTTTAAAAGTTTTTATTTTCTGTTTGAGAGCAAAATCATTACATCAGCCAGTAGCTGCAGTTTTCAACAGTGCTTTTACAGGGCAAGGAGAAATGGTACATGTTGTATTGTTTCTGTCTGCGCTTAAGCCAAACCTGTTCCCTGATTTTTCAGCAGCGTTGGAAATGCAGTGCCTCCTGGCTATGAAAAAAAACCATCTTTAGAAGCATGGCCCAAGCAGAGAACCAGCAAAATATGTGCTATATTCATATGATTCACTGTCCTATGAAGTATTAAGGAGGTTACTACCAATTTGCAAAAGGAGGATCTCAAGAGCTATCTAATACTTAAGGCATTTCTGTGCACCCTAATTCCTCGCTACCTTTGGAAGTGGCTCAAAAGATGTAAATAATAAGCTAGTTCCTAAATTATACCTCTGCACAGCTCTTAGAGAGTATGTAGAGTTACCTTTTCAAAACAGATGATGTTCCTCATCTGGACATGTTAAGGAGGACATGCCTTCCTTGTCCGTATTAGGAAGCAGTGTATTTAATCCCGTGCAGAGCAAGAAGAGGAGGCCACATGTTAGCTCTCCCTGAAGCTGTCAGGAGCGTAAAGCTGAAAATCTGATGGCAGTTTCATGACCCAGCCTTTTCCTGTAGACCAACGTGTCAGATGGCAACTGCTAAGTTGCCCTAAAATAACAGAATCTCCATTATGCATTAAAGTAACTCTGCTGGGCTGATCATCATAAAAAGTTATAACCCAGCATCATACTTCAGTATTTACCAGGAAAAGAAAGCCTGAGAAACGTCAGCTACAAGTCTGTAAAAATATCAACATAAGCCAGCACATATGACTGTCAAGCTGATATGAAATGAAATATTTTTATTCATGATGACAGACTGAAATTTTTATTAGGTTTGACCAAACCGGAAACAAAATATTGCGGGTTTTTTTTATCTTGCACTCCCTATCCTGCAATATTAATATTATAAAACAAAAAAATCGATTTTGAAAAAAACCCAAAGAAATAAAAAAGTAAAATTCTTGAGCAGCTGTATCAGTATTCTTCATGTCAATGATACCCAAAAACTACAAGAAAAATTACCAGTTTTTCAGTTTAACTATTGCTATAGCCTTATGTCTGTTTCTATTTCTTATCTACCTAAAAATTTGCTTTTTCAAGTTAAACTTCCCACAGCCATAATAATAAGTTGAATATGAGGCTTGAACTCAACGTCTCTGTTTTTTTCTCTTCTGTTTAGAAGACACTGGAGGAAAAAAAACAGCATAGGTGAGAAAAGTAACACAATACAGAATATGGAGTGAAAATGAGCTAAGTAAAATCATGATAAGAACTAGAAAGACCAAGAAATCTGATTTCTTAGAAAAGAAAGAATATATATGAAGAAAAGAAATAACATACAAAAGTACAAACATGCATATGTTCATGCTGCACACTCCTTACTAGTGCAGCTCTGTCGCATCTGCACACACAGAAACTACAGAACATTTTCTTGTGCTTTTCTTTCTCTTCTATTCATACATCTTTAGCATAAGTTCATTATAACAATATGACTTTTTTATTAATCTAACTGCAAGGAGAAAGGAGAATTGAATGTGACAGGATACGGAGGTTCAGAAATTAAGTAAAGAAATGTAAAAGAGCAATATCAGACTTCCACAGAATCTCTCAAACATTGAAAGTCTATTCTCTCATCAAACAACATTTCTTACTGAAGCATAGGGGAGGTCTCACAGCACTCACTGGAGATAGAAAATGTAATCCAAAGCTCCACACACTGTTTTATTTACTTTTAAAAAAATTAAACTTCATTGAAACCTGCTTTGGCCTCACACCCATGGCATCACACACCCAAAACTATTACTTTCCTTTGAAACGTGCCTAGTAAACTTTAAAAGGCTATCCCTCCAAATGCAGAGGACATACAAATACTTAAGGGGTTAATAAACTCTTACAGCATACCAAAATCACAAGTTTTATACCTCAACTCTGTACAGTTGGAGCTCCTGAGAGAGAAGTAATTGCATTGTAGTAACGTTAAAGTTTGATTTAGGTTTCTCCATTGGCAGAATGAAGTGTGTCTTACTTCTCAGGTGTGAGACTTGGCCGCCCTGCCTTTTGCAATATATTATCCCAACACTGTCAGAAAATGCTCAGCAGCGCCAATTCTTACTAAACTGGGTGTGTTATAAATCCAGCGTAAGCAGGGGATTTCTTATGCCAACAATGCTTCTCAACCTTTACCTTATTACCACACTTCTTGGCTGCTACGAGATAAAAATCTTTTAAGCTTTTTTACTGCCTGTGTGTGAAATCTCAGATAATGTAGCCAAATGCAGGGAAAGTTCAGGGCTGTTTTACGACTCCGTTTTATCAAAAATTTTGATCTACAAAGCCTGAACGCACAAATTCATCGCTGTTGGATGAGGTCAGTGAAACCACACCCATTCCCTCGACAGACCTTCCTTTTCCTTGAGTAGACAACTTTACGTGGGCTACAGAAATATGCCCTGTCAGACGAGAAACACTTGCCCTCGGACTGGATGCGATGCCAAGTAAATCAGGAGTTTTCTACGCAGCGGACTTCAGTGCCGTGTGTGCTTAAGACACATTATCTGTGAGTTTTGGAGGTGAAGTCCCTCTGTAATGAAACTCAGCTGAGCAGGAACTAGCCTAGAAACACCAGCAGGAACGCCGAGGGCTAATGACAAGACAGGTTTGGCACAGAGGGATGCATGAAACAAAATAACCGCAGCGAAGATTTCCAGAGAAAAATGTTAATTGTCTTGTAAGAGGGAAAGTGTGTGACATGAGGAACGGGGAGGAATGGCAAACACATGTCAAGCAGCACACTTTATTTACCTTTCATTAGCATGTCTTCCTAGGAGAAGGTTAAATACTCCAGGAGAGGGATGGGATTTTTCTTATGTTAACTAATCCGGACAAAAGTGAACGGAGATTTGCTTTCTTCAGCATTCATTGATATTAATTGCTTTATTGAACTAGCTGTGGGAACACGGATTTCCCAATGCCAGCATAAAGGATCATTATTTATAAGCTAACTGATCCCACAAATTCTACACTTAGCTCAACATTTCCGTTGGAAACGTTGAAAGAATCTTTTAAAAAATCATTATATTTCATACTTTACACTAAGGCACACCAGCTAAATGATACAGGTTTTCCAGGAAAAGAAAAACAAGTTTTTAAGTCTCACATAACAGACTCCAAATCAGCTCTGAAATGCTGCATATTATTACATTTTTCCTCCCTTTATTTTTCATACTTTTCCTTTTCCCTTGACTTACAGGTGTCCTTAGTTACAGCCATCAGTAAAAACAAAACACATATGCAGACTATAAATCTGTATTTGTGTACTAATTCATAAGAGTAAAATATCTTTAGTTGCTCCTTCCAATTTCCTTTCCCTATTCGATTCATAATTGCACTGCAGTATATTGGGCTTAGGCTTTCAGGAACTTGATTTTGTCCCAGAAGGTGGGTTAGCAGGAGAGACCTGTGAGTGTGGGTTCTGGCTTCAGTAAATTTATTTAGCAGGAGAGACTCCCAAGCACAATAAAAGCGACTAAATAAACACTGCAACCTTTAATCAAAGCGCTAAGTTGTCACCGTAACCCTTTCGAGATAGATATGGATGACTCAGTCCATCAGAGTTCGTGCAAAAATACAATACAACAGTCAGTGACATCAAATTATATTTCTTAGTACCAAGGAGTTAATAAATTTCAAGGAGAGATCAAGAATGAATGTTAAGTTCTTTTGTTCTAATATATCCTAACAATGCTTATGGCTTTGCTGCAGCTAAGCTCAACTTTGCTGTTCAAAGATCAGTTTAGGGGCTTTATGTGCTGCTTTAAATCATAGCTGAGCTAAACTTGGTATGTAAATAGCGAAGTGATAAATGTTTGTTTTTCTTATATTCCTTCCTCTTTATATCACAGTCAGAATCCTTCACCAGACCCCAAAAAAGTCATCATTTTTGGCATAGTTTAGATGCCAAATATATAAGCTACAAAGGAAGAAGTAGGATTTACTTTACAGTTGTAATCATTCAGTCCACACAGAGAAAAAAAGCACTTTTAGCAGCCTGAAAAGAAGCACAGTATCCTTGGAGAAGATATAGTTGATTAGAAAGATCGCATTATTGCACAGAGTTAGGTTAAAGCAGATCCACAGGTGGGAAAATGATTTGGCTGGGGCTAGCAAAACTCCAGGATACTGAGCCTACGTTGGAGGATCCTTGGCCAACTGAGACACTGCTAGGTTTGTCTTATTAAAGCAAAAAATATTATTAAAATATATATATTTGACATAGATATTATTTAAGATTTGTATAGCAAAAGCGTGTTGTGGCTGTATTGATAGTCAAAGCCTGGTCACGATAAACCTTGGGTTAAAGAGATGCCACTGACTGCTGCTCCAACGCATGTTGACAGAAAAAAGTGAACAGCATGTGAAGACAACCATGCCCATTCTTAAAATATCCGTTAAGTTTCTAGTTAAGTAATCAGTTGTAAGGACGGAATTTCTAAACTTTTCAGTACTAGGGAGACCAAACAAGCACCCCCAGAAGGTAGGGCTTACCAACATATGACAACCAGGACTTGATATGTTGTCACACATGATGACCAAGACTTGAGGAATGTGAGAACCATCTCTCCTTGTGAGATAGAAAAGCAAAAAAAGAGCTTGGAGGGCTTAACAGGGAAGAGCATCCCGTAACTACAGAGGGAAATGCACAGAACTACCAGCAAGCATAAACCAGACAGCAGGTATATTGCCAATAAGCCCAAGTTTAGAAAGCCCACCAATCGTCTCTGATCATTACTGAGGAGAGGAGCTATAAAGGGAAATGGAAATATTATAAGGTGATGAGTGCTAAATAAACTTATAAAAAACTATAATAAAGGGCAACAGTTTGCTTACCCAATGGGCAAGAAGACAAAATGAGGTATGGTTCTAAAATGTCACATGAAGTGGATCTCTCATCCTTCTGTTATTTTAATACACTACAAGAACAGTTCTTCGTAGAAATACAAAATATGAAACAAAATTTCAAGTTTTGTTATCAGGACATTAAATGGTAGACCATTACCATAAAGGAAAGGAAGCATTTAGGAGCTTCCTCTGTGTTATTTCCAAGAAAGCATTCTTTGGTTCTTTCCTGCGTTCCCATAGCTGTTCCTTTCTGCAGAGTATTTCAAGGTTTCAGAATCTGTTAAATTGAAGATTTAATGAGTATGTGTTGCCAATACATGGCTAAGTTTATATTAGTTTTGTATGTACATATGCATGTGTGCACATACACACTGTAAACTTGGAGAATGACCTATGGCTTACTTAGGTGGAACTGGTCACACTTCGTGTTCAATTGAAGTGTTCAAAGGATGCCTGAAAAAAATCTTTGCATCTCTTATTTGAATTGGGCTGGCATGGAAAATCATGTTCATATTGTACTCATTTGTGGTCTGCTTCTCAGGAATTTTAACAGATGACAATTCAAAGATAAATTTGCTTTAAAAATAAATGATGAAAAATAACTGGCTTCTCAGCTCTTATTTCATAATCTCGAAAGTATGTTCAGATTTATATAATTAAAGTAGAAAATAGAAGTCTAAAAATGAAATCTGGTTTTGCATTAGAGCAGCCGGCATTAATAGGATTCTTCTTTCGCTCCCTTTGTTTTCTGCTGCGGTGCCACGCTCCTTACCCAGCTCGGACGGGTCACCACAAGTGGGGAAAACACAAACTCTGACCCACTCGGGCTGTGGTGGATGCCACGGCACGGGAGCTCCAGGCTTGCAGCAGCTCCACCACCCAGGCTAGAAATTGGGACAAATAACACAGCCCTTCTCAACAGATGCCAGGAAAGAAAACATGGGACACCAAACGGGTATCCCCAGCCTGATTCAGGGAGGTCCTTTCCTGTACATATCTATCTTAATCATGTGAGGTGAGAAGATATTCAGTGGGAAGCCCATTAAACATATACATGCTCACAACTGAGCAGGTACTTTACTGAGCCAAAGCCTACAGTCGGGACACTTTGGACAATTTTTTCCATCTATATGTGACCTCTAACTGTGGCTTTCAGCACTCATTCCCTTCTTTAATTTAGATGAAAAAATAAGACATTTTCTTTCCTTCACACAGCAATAGTTTGGAAGCTGAGGGTGTTATACTATAACTCAAAAACAGCCAAAACAGCTCATGTTTGATCCTGGCGAGTGAGGTGTAGGGCCTAAGGTCTGACTGCAACTCTTAAAATCAGCTATAACTCTGGAGGACAGCAAATTGCTTTGCTGGACATGGAGCTGAACAGTAATTCTCACGAGTTTACGAAGGGTCCACTAATTTTCTCTAAACCAGGGGTGGCCAAACCTATTTCAATAGTCAATATTCTTCCTAACCCAAATTCAAACTTGTTTTGTTGTCTGCTTGGTGCAGACCATGCCTCAATTTCAAACATGCCTTGTATCTCTCCTCCTAAAGACCTTTAGCAAAAGCCAACAATACTGTAGGTAAGTTCCCTCTATCTTTTCTATCCGTCTCTACTAACACCAGGCTTCAGGTATGTCACAAAAAATCTGCGGCTACATAACATAGCTTGTTGCTCCTCTGAGTAGCGTTAATACGATAAGCTCACACCTGAAAGCAAAAGAAAGCATAGCTGGCAACACACTCATAACAGTTCAAACAGGGGCTCGCTGAAAGAAGCAATGCAAAAATGCATTTCACCCCTTCATCTCTGATACGCCTCAGCTCAACTCCGAAATTATTCATCTGGCCTCTACTCTTTTACCAACTGTGAGGTGTTTGGGTGAATCGTAAATTTGATATGAATGTGGAAAATCAAAAGCTTGTGTCAATAGAGACATGGAAACAAAAACAACAATTTCAAAAGCACCCCCCTCCAAAAAAAAGAAAAATCAAACCAAAAACCAACAGAAATAAAAGTGCTTATCTATCGCTATTAAATTGGACTTTCAGGCTTCCAAGTCAATTCAGTGAAAATTTCAGTGAAATTATCACCCATGGGACTGCCTCTTTCTCCTTTTCTGTAGGACCAGCATAAATCCTGTGCGTAGACCACCCCTTTCTGCCTATCCTTACACCCTTTTTCCAGCTTTATCTTCACAGCATTGCACCTCTCCCTATGTATTATCCGTTGCCTCTTCAGCGATGCCACCCCTGAGATCATATCCATCCTTCCTGCCACTCCTACACTCATCCGTATTTAGGTCATGTCTGGTCCAAGGCTCTCTTCTCCCATTTTTCAATATCTGTGACTTCCATGGTGGCAGTAAGAAATCAGCTTTCTGAAGAATGGCTTCAGAGGCAAACATATATTCATTTATTGACACATATTTTAAAAAGATTGAGACCTGCCAAACTGCATATACAGCTAATATGATTGACTGGATGATCTAGGAATGTAAGTCACCACTTGTTCCTTGTCATACTCAATAGTTGTGTCTATTTTTTCACCAGATTATTTGAATCAGGGTCCCTGTCTTCATGTGTGTTTTTATAGGTTTTACCACAATAGGATTCTGACATAAATTATAGTCTTGGGATCATCAGCAATTTTCCTAATAATAACAATAATAAAGCAAAACAATTTTTTGCGGTGGACTAATCTCTTAAATTGTAAAAGCCTGGATTGATTACTGAGTACTAACTCATCTCTTGTGTTTGAGAAGGAGGGAATAGTTTTTTGGACACCAGAAGTAAAAGCTGAAGTTGAAAACTCCTCAACACACACATCTAACACCAAGCATCCATTAGGGAATAGGATTAGAATTCAAAAGACCTTGTCAGACTGGAGAAATTACCTAAAAAAATAACATTTAATGAAAGAAGGAAAAATGCAAATATTATGGTTAGTTAGGAATAATCAGGATGTTAAATACAAAATAGGGGACATTCTGTTAAGACAGGAGTTCTGCATAACACGGTGCAGTTACACAGACCAGAATCCTAAATGTTACGATGCTGTGGAAAAAAGATACACAACACCTCAGGGTGTATGCAAATGTATACAACTGCAAAAAATGTGAAATAACCTGCTGAACGTCTTGGCCTTGATAGAACTTGACCCAGCTGTAGAACTAGACACAGTCATGAAATACCCAGGTCAAGAAAGATGTGGACCAACTTGTGGAGATGTGGAAAGAGTCTAGAAGAGAAGAGTGAGAATGATAAACATCTAGAAAACCAGACTTGTGAGGGGCGGGGGAAAAAAAGTAAGGAATTAGGATTGTTTGTTCTATAGAAGAAGAGACTGAGGAAACATTGCACATAAAAATATGTGCAATGTGAAGCAAAGGGGAAGGAAATTAATTGTTATCCATGACAATTGTGGACAGGCAAAACCAGCAGTCCGTTGAAATGGCAGCAAAGGGCATTTTGGTGACATATTGTGAAAAATCTCATGGACACGTTAATAAACTAATATATTACTCAGTGCTAGTGCAGGTGTCTGGACTGGACCTTCAGATGAGGCTTATTTAGTAAACCACATGTCAGACAACGTACAATGGACTGTCCAGTGACAGCAAACCAACAACAAAAACCCTACAGCTATTTTCTTTGGTGAAACTTCAGAAAAAAAAAAGAAGTGTTTGGTTGTATGAAAAAAAAAACTTGAAAATGAGAAACATTTTGTGCAATTTCATTAGGATTTACATCCTTTAATGTGAGATAGACTTAAAATCTATTTTTAACCAAAGAATCTTATTAAAGTAAGAAGATTGCCTGGTTTACTACTTGTAGTTGTTTCAAGCAGTGGTGGCTGATGATGCTTTTTATAAACAATAGGGAATAAATTTAAACAAGCTAAAAGATGTTTAATGTAAAAAACTGTAGCTTGAGAAAAAATATGTTGTTGTGGATTGCATATTTTACATGCAATTTATGCTGTAGTTTCTCTTCATTAACCACATCTTGCAGATTTTTCAAAGCAACAGCATGAATATTATTAACATGTGTTAAAAATGTGTTTAAAATAATGTATAAAGCTTTGTGTTTAAAGCAAAAGTTTAGGTATAATGAACAAGGGTGTCTGTATTTTATATATTGGTTTGTATGCACGTTGATATATAAACCAGGCTATGTGTGCACAGACACATGCACATATATATTGCTTTAGAGTTCGTGTTTTAATTAAGCTGAACTAGACCTTAACAAGAACATCCAATTCATAATTCTCGCATTCCATTCTATAGATTCTTATTAGTTAAAGCAGATATAATCCATTCTGAAATGCGACATGTAGAAATTGCTAGCATCTCCTTTTGTTGTATTTCTTTCCTTACCATTGGTTTCCTTTTACTACAGGAATCTCAGGAAAAGTCTTGTAGCCTTCAGTTTTTCTCTGCAGTACTTCCCCTTTGTATCCATCTTCCAAAATTGCTTTCGGTATCGTGATATTTATAGAAGTTATCGATAATGGCAGACACAGGATTTGAAAATTATAAAAATTAAAAATTTTAAATCTGAGCAATTGACAATACCCAATATCATTTCACGAATCTAGCCCCAGTAACATCTCCACTTCAGTGTATCTTTTCAGTTCTAGCTCTTACATACACCACCTTCACTATCAAAAAAAAGTAAACAAAATACCAAACAAAAAATAATAGCATAATCAAACTCAAACATAATATTCTGAAGTAGCATCTTTTGACATTTTAGACATAAGTCTTTGAAATACACTCAGCATTGATTAAATTTACTCCCGCTGATGTAAATGGGAGTATTATTAGGTCAACAGAACGCTTTCACAGATCCTATCCTACTGTCTAATGTCAAGGACTAGCCTGAACTCTTCATCAGTAGCATGCTGGGATTTGGCCTATACTAATTTTTTCAGAGAAAGTAAAAAGTGTCTGTTGATATTTTCTGCCTTTCAATGAAGAAAAAATAAGGCCTTTTTTTTGGCTTTTTTTTTTTCCCGTTTTCTTTTTCATCTCAATGAAAATAAAACCAAGATGCATTACTCTGAAAGGCTTTCAGAGTGCCTGGATGTTAATTCTCATACACTTCAGATATTGGAATCAAGCTACATGACAAATTCTAATGCTCCTTTTGAACACACCTGTGTGGCTATACTATGCCTACTTAGGGTAACATTAGCCAAATGGAAGTTTTATAGTGGTAAGTTCCTATCGATGACAACCTTCATTTTGGGATAGACATATAGTGATATATTACTTAAGCTTTATATAAAAAAATAGAAAGTAGAAAAAGTAGACGTTAGTACAAGCAAGGAACAGAAATAATTTTATAAATGTATCACAAACAAACCATATTTTTCCTTGAAGAAGCAGGCTGAATGTAATTAAAGGCACTTAAAAAGACTTTAAGCTCTCATTTCAAATACCAGTAAAATCCTTCTCCTCTTCTACATTTTCACCAAACTGATCCTGCACCCTACCTTTCTTTTCACCGTATATTGTTTGTTGGAACAGGTTTGCAGCTTACACATCTTTGCACTGTCGTTTGTTGCTCACGTATACCTGTTCACTGATTTGACAGAATTACAGTGGCATTTCATCAGCTTTCAGTGCTGCTTATTTCATCTGTTGAATGTTCATATTTTCCTTCTCCTAAGTCATTCAACCGTATTTTCGGGGCTTGGCATAATACGCTCATCTTCAGGAGACCATCTCCACATTACCGCTTGATAGTTTGCATGCAATGTATGTGAAAATAGATTAAAAACTAGCCGGAATCAATTTTACCCATTTTGTCACAGACAAGTTGAGAACAACGTTTGCTGATAGTAATTGCTTCACTTTTTGGACATAAAGATAGTACATGAGTTTCAATATTTCCTTGAAGATGTGTGATGAAAACCTAATACATCCACAAGCTTTATCGAGAGTCTGTTAATAAATTAAACTTCCATACCTAAGATTTAGGTCTCCCAGTTTTCTCTTTCCTACAAAAGCACTTGCGCTTTTGCACCATAAAAAAGCACGCAGGCCAACACACTAATTCACATATTCTCACTCCTCCCTCCCACTGCAATTGCTGTTGCACAGGTTTTTTTTCGCCTTCTTAAATACATTATTCCAGAGGCGCTACCGCCGTCACTGATGGGCTCGGCCTTGGCCAGCAACGGGTCCGTCTTGCAGCCGGTGGCATTGGCTCTATCGGACCCAGGGGAACCTCCTAGCAGCTTCTCACAGAAGCCACCCCTGTAGCCCCCCACTACCAAAACCGTTCCATGCAAACCCAATACATTCCACCCCTCGCCTCTGTGAATCACATATTTAAGAATTATCATTAAAATCCACAATCTTCACAAACTTCACTCACATCAACAAAAAAAGAATCCCCCCACACCAAAACCAAAATAACATCATCATATCACCGAACGAAAGTGGACAATTTACACACAATCCACCCCTCGTCCCTTCACCACAATTACAACCACAACTACACTTGGGCAGAGGTGACACAAAGCGCTATATGTTATTTTTTGTGGGTCCTTGGTGCCACACACACTTAGTACAAATTGGTCACAATCACTGCCAAACCCAGAGCCCTCCTTGCGCTCTTCTTTGGCTCTTCAATTGCTGTATCAGGTTATCAGGGACCGGGATAATCGTGTGGAGCCGGCTGGCATTGGCTCTATTGGACATAGGGGAAGCTTCTAGCAGCTTCTCATTCCAGAAGTGGAATGATCATTCCATTTTTCACTCTCTAGCTGTGTTCAGACCATGTTTTGCCATTTACCTCTCCCCAATTACTATCCTTATCTCAAACTCCTCATGCCCCTCGTTGGGTGGCAAAATGGATTGTGGTGGGTTGACCCTGTCTGGACGCCAGGTGCCACCAAAGTCGCTCTGTCACTGCCCTCCTCAGCTGGACAGGGGAGAGAAAATATAAGGAAAGGCTTGTGGGTTGAGATAAGGGCAGGAAGATCACTCAGCAATTACCGTCACAAGCGAAACAGACTTGACTTTGGGAAATTAGTCTAATTTATTACCAATCAAATCAGAGTAGGATAATGAGAAATAAAACCAAATCTTAAAACACCTTCCTCCCACCCCTCCCTTCTTCCCGGGCTCAACTTCACTCCCCATTTCTCTACCTCCTCCTCCCAAGCGGTCCAGGGGGACGGGGAATGGGGGTTGTGGTCAGTTTATCACACGTTGCCTCTGCTGCTCCTTCCTCCGCAGGGGGAGGGCTCCTCACACTCCTCCCCGGCTCCAGCATGGGGTCCCTTCCACAGGAGACGGTCCTCCACAAACTTCTCCAATGTGGGTCCTTCCCACGGGCTGCAGTTCTTCATGCAGTGCTCCAGCGTGGGTCCCTTCCACAGGGTGCAGTCCTCCAGGAACAGACTGCTCCAGCGTGGGTCCCCCACGGGGTCACGAGTCCTGCCAGCAAACCTGCTCCAGTGCGGGCTCCTCTCTGCACGAGACCACAGGTCCTGCCAGGAGCCTGCTCCAGCACAGGCTTCCCACGGGGTCACAGCCTCCTTCGGGCATCCACCTGCTCTGGCATGGGTCCTCCACGGGCTGCAGGTGGATATCTGCTCCACTGTGGACCTCCACAGGCTGCAGGGGGACAGCCTGCCTCACCATGGTCTTCACCATGGACTGCAGGGGAATCTCTGCTCTGGCACCTGGAGCACCTCCTCCCCTCCTTCTTCACCAACCTTGGTGTCTGCAGGATTGTTTCTCTCATATATTCTCAACTCCTCTCTTTGGCTGCAGTTATGCAGGTTTTTTTCTCCCCTTCTTAAATATGTTATCCCAGAGGTGCTACCACCATCGCTGATGGGCTCGGCCTTGGCCAGAGGCAGGTCCGTCTTGCAGCCAGCTGGCATTTGCTCTATCGGACATAGAGGAAGCTTCTAGCAGCTTCTCACAGAAGCCACCCCTGTAACTCTCCACTACCAAAACCTTGCCAAGCAAACCCAATACACCAAGATGATTTGAGAAGCTCAGTTAGCCCATGATGTGTTTTAGTTAGCTTAAAGAGGAGGATACAAGAGTCACGGTACAGCTGCAGGGCATGACCCTGGAGCATAATAAGAGCAAGACTAAAGCATCCATTAGGAAAAAACCCAACATTTCAGAATCAAAATATTTATGTTCTGAGGCAAAATGCTTTTGGTTTCAGGTTTTTCCTTAAATCTTCACATTTTCTGCAGCAGAAAAGATTTTATAATCTACTGAAATTTTGGCCTCAATATTGAAACTTGATACCACTTATTTAAGTGAATAATGTTCTGTTTATTGTCCTAAGAAAGGAAAGATGATTTCCTGCACTTCAAAACTAATGGCTATGTGTCTCTGTTAAGCAGGCAAGCAAGGGCCAGGGGTTGGGATTAATATAATACCATCTGTCCAGTCTCCCCTTGCTCTTTATCTAATAAATGGATTCTTTTTTCTAACATGCCATACAAGAGCAGTCCACAAATATTGCTCCATACCTAAATAACTATTAGCAAAACAAACTCAAGGAGGGTTCTTACAAAATGAGAGAGAGCACTGCCCTAAATGTAGGTCTTTCTCTGTAGGAGAAAGGAGGAGGAGGATTTCTTGGTTTTTCACTGTCTATTTATTTTATCATCTTGATCTTAACTGTGTGTGTCTATTTTATAAGTTGTTTCCTACATTATCAGTTGGTTTGTTTTCCCCTTGCAATGGCAAGGTTTGCAAGTTCAGAAACACTTCACCTTGGGGGAGTGAGGTCCCCAGTGCTGGCAGCAACCACCAGAGAGGGATGGTCTCCTTTGAAACCAGGGCTTTCAGAGGCAGGACTCCAGAGACTTGGTATGTAAAAGTGTCTCTTCTTAAAAATATTGGTCATCCCATGTTGATAAAAACTCAATCAGTAGATAAGCCATTTTGAAGCAGTGCTGACATTAGATATATGCACAGCTGGAAGCACCAGTTTAAATCAGCTATAGCTCCTTAAATTAGCAGGGTAGCACTGGAAGTGCTCCTAGCAAACCAGGCTGGTATATCAAATTGGGGTATCCCAAGACTTCAGGGGAATTTACACCTAGATTCAATTCTGAATCCAAAATTCGGATGTGTGTGCTGTGCAACCAGTTATGATACATCCATAATCAGATCCAACTATCTGAAAAAAAAGAAAAATAGCATTAGTGGTAGTTCTAAATGAGTTTCAAAGCAGCCTAGCCCACAGCCAGTCTGTAAAACATCCCGCACTTCTCCTCGCTCAGTGAATCCTGCTTCATCCCAAGTAAATCACAGCACAGAATGAAAGTCCAGTCCAAATTAAACCACCACAGATGAATGATAGCCCTCGGGCTTGTGCAGTTAGCTGGTTTTCTGTAGGAAGTCAAGCTCAGCTTCATCCCATCTTACTTCAGACATTTAATGGTGTTACCTACATTAGATGCCTACTAGGCTTGGCCTCCCCTGCCATGGGCTGGAAAAGGCAGACACTGCTAACGGGTGGCTGGCCACAGGTGGATCCCAGGGACTGTATCTCAATCCGTTTATAATTAAGCAAGGCAGGGCCTGTTGCCTGGCTCTGAGGGCAAGGGGCATGGCACGGATCACATCTCTATGGCTACCTGGCCTCCCTCAGAGCAGTGTGGTGACTAGGTTGTAAAAGAAACCTTGTTCCTGGCCAAAGCTGTGCCAGGGACGGTGCTAACAGTGCAGGGGATGGGAAACGGTTTGCCAGGCATGCACCTGGGGAACAGGGATGTGTAGCGTAGGCATGGGCTGGGGTCTCTCTCTGCAGAAGGGTGACGGAAAGAAACCAGGGAACCCACGCTCTTAATTTGGGTGACTTACGTGATCATGTTGATGCATGACCCAAAAGCCCACCGAATTAAGAAAAAGACTCTAATTAATGACAATGTTTATAGGGCAGATTATTACTTTATTATTTCCTCAAACCTTTGATGACTACGGTAACCCTGGCACAGTGTAAATTCATTAGCAATGTTGTCTTCTGTCCTGCATTGCTCGGGCAGCGTGACTAAGTCTGGGCTTGAACAACCAGACTGGGTTGCTTAAACCAGGATCCGTCTGAGGCTTTACATAGCTTCAGCATTAAGTATGAAGTGAAGAGTAGAAATGAAAGGATATTTATTATAAAACAAGAGCGTTTGTTAGTACCAGCTTGGACATGTGACATTATTTGGAGAAGTGACAAGTCTTTTTATACGAAGATTTCAGTGCTACGCATTGGAGTTGCCTGTTGCCTACTGCACTACACTTCTGCTTACTCCCTAATCATTTATAGAAAAGACATGATCCAAGTCTCTCATCCTTTTTTTTAATATCCAAATATATTTCACTGCCAAACTGGAGATGTAACCAAACTTCACACCAAGTCATAAACACAGCAGATAATTTTGTCTTCTCTCACCTTGTTCAAGCATCTCGGATATCTTTGTTTCTGGGTTGCAACGTTATTTACAGTTGTACATTTCTGCCCTTTAGATCAGGACATGTTAATCAACAAGAAGATAGCAGCTAAAAATAGTTGCTTTCCTCTCTTCTTCCAGTAAGCAATCAAGTCTATGAGGTCTATATGCAATCCCAAATTCTTGAACTAAAAGTTAAGGCAGCCTTTCCCTGGGGAAAAGCTAACTTCATTTATAAAACATATTTGATTTCCTTTTTCTAATCTCTCCATAGCCTTTTTACACTGCTGCGTGCTTTAATTTTGCTTTCAGTCAGAAGTTTAAAAACTTTAGCTTCTAATAACTGGAAAAAAATGGTTATTTAAAGATAACTGCAACTTGCTTAACATGCCAGACTATCATATGCTCACTGCTTTGAAGCTGCAAATTAATGACGAGCAGGAACAGTGACTATCTTTCAGAGGAAACTGACCTCTTTCTAATGGCTCATCGCTAATGTCATCTGTCTGCTGCATCTCATTATGTGAATTTCACGGAGTAAGAAAGTATCTTAAGGCTGTGCACAAATAAAAAGGACCTTCTAGTATTGAGCACTTTGAAAATTTTTGATCTCTCAAAATACCTTCCTTAGATACTGGTTTCCCCTTTTGTGCATGGCACGCTGCTTATGTCATCTATTCTCTGTGACTAATTATGTTAATTTTGTGCCATAAAAGTAACTGAAGGCTGTTAAGGAATAAAAGCTTTTGAGTGGCCTTATTTCATAAACACCCCTTTTGAACAAGGCGCATTTAGTCATATTTGCAGTAACAGAAAGAGTCTTGTGCTAAAAATACAACAAAGGCTCTTGAATATGGCCATTTATTCCTACTTTATTAGGTAATTTATGAAAAGTATGAAGGGAAGCCTTTTTGTTACTATAATTTGCATAAAGCTGGTGCCCCATTAATGAGATAACTTCCTGCCTTTTGTGTACCACCAGCTGGAAATAGAAATATAGGAACTTTTCTGTCTCCCAATTACTTAACCTGCTGAGTTCAGAGTTGGAGAGTAAACAGGATTCATATCAGTCAAAGAAGTTGATTTCTGCTGCTCTATCTAAAATATTTTTATTTAATTAAGGAGCCAGTGAATGTGAAACATTAAAAATATACTAAATGTCCATCAACTACACGGGACCAAGCCTTTAGACCTGTGCTTCAATTTTGCACCTGTCTTTTTGTGCTGTCAGTCACAATTAGTTGTGCTACAGACTGTATCCATCACGAATCAAGGCAGACATCTAAACCCGACATTTTGAAGGTATCTGGGTGCCAAAGGATGCAGATGGGTTCTAGACATCATTTTAAAAATCACCTAGAAACTCAATTGGCATCCAGTGCCCAGACACTTTCGAAAATCCCATTAATTGCCTCTCTGGTGCCTAATACTTTGGAAATTCTGCTCTGGATAGAAAACACCCTGCCCTAGAATGAACAGCTGAGAGTTTCCCAATGAGAAGAAAATCCCTCATCTATAACACTGATCTGTGTGCCAAAAGTTCAATCTACCTTCAGATTGGCCTACATGGTACAATGGTACACGGTACTCTGCTTAAAATCAGAGGTATTCACATTAGTAGTTTTTTTTCAATCAGTTTTCCACTTTAATAGCAGCATTTTGACGGCTGAATTAAAGGTATTGTTTATCAGTTGCGGCAACTGAGAATAACTTATACATAAGGTGATGACTTAACCATAAAATCAATGGACCAGCTCCCTATTTAGATATTTTTACACTGTTTACTATCTCCGACTTTATTTCAAGTGACTTAATTATAATTAGGATAATGACAACTCCTTAATAGTATGCTGAAACATATGCAGGTTACGAAAAAAAGCTATGTATATAATAAGACTTTAAATTTCAGCCACACAGATTTTGTGTAGTTTGAGGTCAGTTTGTTGGAGCATTAAAGATTGCTCAGTGGTCAAATTGCTTGATTAGCTATACCCGCCTAATCTGTTAAATCTGAATAAAAGACATCCTTTGCTGTGGAATAGAGCGTGTGACAGGTTCGTACTCACCATTCCCCGCTGCCGCTCTTTGCTTATACTTTGGGGGGTCCCTGATTTCCCATTGCAGAAAAGCTGGTCTCATCACCATTCAACTCTAAAGGAGGAAAAGCAGTCAAAATCACCTTTCAGACAATAATACAGATTCAATCCCAGTTTAAACATATATATACCTACCCTGTATACAGTACCCCGTATATCTAAACAAATCACTACAAACCCACATATCACCTCATCTAGTTAAAATATGGATATATTTAGAATAGCTGGAATATAGTTGCCACTGGCATTTTAACTGTGAGCTAAACCAGAACTGCTGACAGGCTAAAGGTTGTCACAGTCAAGGTCCTAATTATTCTACAAATTGCAGCTGGACGGTAAGATTCATCTCCTTTTGCTTGAGGCACTGGGCTGGGGACGAAAGTCTCCACAGGCTCGTTTCAGGGACAGCGGAGACATGCAGACACCTCTAGACTGGGATTCACAACTCATATGGGCTGATTCATTCCCAATTTAGATGTCTTGAGTACAGACTTAGGAGGTATGAGTTAAAACTTACATTATTTTTAGCCCAGTCTGCACTTAAAATAACATGGTTCAAATTGTATCTGAAGGGCTATCTGAATTTGAATCTTGAAATAGTACACAATCACCTAATTTCCTGCACTACAATTGCTGTGTTTCTACCTGTGACATCCAATGAAGACCACAATTTCTTCCCATTTGCATACACCTTTCTGCCAGATTTTTCCCTGACACAGTAGTGACATTGAATATTTTGTGCAGCACAATTTGGTGCTAGAATGGGCTGCTTTACTAAAAGATTGCATGAAAAAAAACGTGTTTCAAGGACCTGAAGAAGACTTGGGAGAAAAGGAAGAGAATTAACTCCCAACATATGGTGTTTGCTGGACTAACATGCTCATGGTGCAGCAACTCAAGTAGACTGGAAGCATTTAGAGGAGTCAGAAGTAGTCACCTCTCTTCTAGGTGTGAGGTATTCAACAGCAAAAGCCACTGCTCTGCTGCAGAGAAGCCTATGGCACCGACCTCGTGTCTCAGGAGAAGGTACTCCATGCAGACTGCTGGCCAGAAAAGCAGGGTACAGCAGCTCTCTAAATATCCATACCACCTAGAAGAAGTGACTGTTTCCAAACCACCTGTGCACAGTAATTCATGTTGTAGGGTTACAGAAGCATTTAGGAAACACTGTCCTTCTGCTGTTTCCTGCTTGAAAAACAGAAATGGAGGTGGAAGCATCTTATGTGCAATGTTGGAGCATAAAGTTATGTTCTAGACTGACCAGCAGCGAAAGGCACGTGCAACGTATTCTCACTCCTGATGTTGATTAAATAAATCTCATTAATTCACAGCTTTTGGGTTTTTTTTTTCTACTGAAAGACAAGATTTTTCTTTTTTATTCTTTTCCTAGGTAAGTAGTCTTTTTGACTCCCTCATAAGGCAACTTCCCTTTCACATTTCTCTTTGCATCGGTCTGAGTCCCCACGCCCCACAAAGGGCTGGTCCAGACGCCCTGGGCAGGAGGCTCTGCAGTGTCCCTCCCACAGGAGTGGGGAGCACGGGAGATGCCCCTGAGGTCGTGCTCCTCAGATCACAGCCTTTTTGTGCACCACCAGTACTCGAGTTAGACCCCTGCACTCTTCAGGTTGGCTGCCCACATAGTCAACTATGTGGGTTGGCCATATACATGCCCCACCTGGTCCTGCCAAAAGCTTTACCCAGCCCGAGAGGGAAAGGTCAGGGAAGGTGGTGTAAGGGCATGCAGAGTGCCTTCGCTCCTCTTCCTCCTCCTCGCCGCCACCCACTGGTTGCAAACCTCAGCCAAGCGCTTACCAGGGAGGTATTTTTGCACATGGCTGGCCCAGACTGGTGCCAGCTTTCCAGAGCTTTCCCCAGGTGCATTGCAATGAAAGGTCAGCTGCTGTGGAGAGAAGGGTAAAGAGAAAGAAATGCATCTTTATCTGCAGGAATGAAGAAATATGCCTAGAAAGACTTTGGGTGTTCAGTGTTTAAGATTCAGTGGAATATGAGTCTATATAAAACTTGAAATAAAAGAAACCCGTTGACCTATTTAATGGGACTAGTCATTAAAGCCACGAAAGCTAAGGAAAAAACAGCCTAATGAGGAATTAAAAAAATAAAAAAGGAAGGAAAAAACCCCTCTCCATGCCCACTAGCCCAGGGCTAGCTTAATTAAAGACAATGTAGAAATCTGCAAGAATAAAGAAATAAACAGTTAAATGTGTTATTTTTATCCCCATATTCGTGGCTTCTTGTTCTCTGTGATTGGTTTCATTCTCAAATAAACCAACAACCTCTTGTTTGCTTTCTATTCTCTGCCTAATTTGGATAAATATAAACTTTGCTAGGCAAACCCAGAAAATAAGTTGTTATCCTGGATATGAAGCTCTGATGAACATTGTTTTGTGATTCTGATAATTACGAATATTTATAGTATGTGGTTTAAGAGGGCAGCACTAATTGGACAACAGTTTCTGGACTCTCAAAACACTTAAATGATAAATCATTCACCAAAGACGGATAATATAAATAAAGCGATAGATTGGCTTTCCCTCTCTCTTCCTTTCTTTTGATTTACAAAACAGCTCCAACGAGCTGTCTGTGGCCAGAAAGCCAGTATTACTGTGGAGTTAGAACATTATTATGTCTGTTTACAATGATTTGGGAGACTAGAGGGGAAAAGTTTGAATCAACAAATATTTTCTACATTCCTACTGGTAACTCCAAGGCCCGTTTTCAGGGTGGGTTTTTTTTCCCCCCTTGTCTGTTACAAGTTATGATGTGTGGATGAAGGCTTTTTCCCATGCAGTAATGACTGTATACTGAGATTTCAAGGGGCTGTTCATGACAATCCCATTTTCTGTGTAATTTCATGGTTGTCTTCTTGAATGAAGATATTGGCTGCTCTGAAGCAGGAGGTCAGATGCTCCTGCTCCCTTTCAGTATTGTTCCGGAGTATGTTTCCTTTCAGCTGATGAAAAGTAATTCATCATTTACACCCTTGAATTCTGCCAGCGTTTTTTTGAACAACTTTTCTTTCCCCGTGGTACCTTGGGCCCATGAAAGAGATAAATAGGTTCAATACAACGCTGGGCCCCGGATCCTGGGAGCAGGTTCAGCCTCGGAGGCCCTAAGCTGCCCCTTTCTCATGATGGAGTTTGTCACCTTTCTACCTCTGGAAGTCAAATCCTGTCGACTCAGCCATCTCTCAGCCTCTCTGAAGTGGCTTTGGCACCCACTGGGGCATGTGAGCTTAAAATTGATTTTTTTTTTTTTTTTTTTTTTTTTTTAAGATCTGTCAAGTTCCCTTAAGGGAGCGGGCTGACAGCCGGCCGGCCCCGCAGCCCCTCACAAAGCCCTCAATGTCTAACAGGCACCCGAGGAACTTCCTTGGCGGGGGCAAGGGGCCCCCAACTCCTGACGCCTCGGGAGGGCGGCGTTGCTGAGAAACTGGCCCTCCGCGGGAGAAACCTTCCTGCCAGCCTGCCTCCTTTTGGAAGCCTTTTAGCCTGATTTTTCCTTCCTTTTTTTTTTTTTTTTTTTTTTTAAGAAGCAGAAATATTAAATAAAATAGTGGCAGCCAGCTTGACTGGGTTGCCTTTTGCGAGCGGTGATGTTTCCTGGCATGGGGCACGGCATCGCGCAGCTGCTGCTCACCTCTACTCGGGACAAGAGGACAGTGTCCCCCCCATGCCCCAGGGATGCTCTGCACCCAGGTAGCATTTCCACTCACAGCTTCTGCTGCGCTGTGCAAATAATTCATTGCAATGCCCCATAAACCCTCAAAAATCAGTGGACAGGTAGTCATGGGCGGGGAAAGTTACGATGCAAAGAGAATAAAGGGAAGATTTTCAGTTGTTGACATGAAAAAATAGAGGGGAGTATATTTTAGGTAGATATTCCATTCTTTTAATAGCCACTGATATACGTGGTTGCAGCAAAAGACATCTAAAAGCAGGACTGCTAATTGGAGTAAACGAAAACCCCTTTGCAGAGTGAGGCTTCAACTCCTGGAAGTTTGGTCCCCAGAGACTGCCTTGGCGCTGCCCGAAGGCGGGCAGGAGCAGAGGATGCACCTTGCCACCACGGTACCATCACGCAGCCTCGCAGGTGTCTCTGTGAGCATTTCAGAACCCAACCAGGTAAATAAAATTAATTTTGAAGGAAAGAGCTGTCTAATCTGTCAGCAGATTTGATCACTGGAAAGCAAAGAAAAGCTTGTTACAGAAACACATCTGAAAGGGGCTCAGTCTAAAGCCATAATTTCAGCGCAGTAATTCTGAACTATTCCAAGGCATGCATTTAAGTGTTCTCAGACACAAAGAGGGTTAGTAATATAACCCCTTATTTATTTTTTTGGTAACTCTCTCTTGTTTGGAGTAGTCTTTTAGAAGAGCAAATAATCTTTCCACTTGATCAATTTTTGTTGACTTTTTGCTCAGCACATACTGCCGTTGGGGACTAAAATATGGAATATTCCCTGGGTTGGCTTTTTCTAAATACAGTATGGCTCCCTCCTCCCTTTGCTGCAAGTGTTTGTTTTTAACAAAAATATCCTGTGCATCAACATTATCAATACACATTTGCGGTGGGCAAAAGTATTGGTTAATTTGCTGCTGTAGTGACAGCAGGGGGAGCAAAAATCACTGCATCATGGGGGAATTCACAATAATACTGGCTATTAAAAAAACACTTCTGGACAGAAATAGACATTCTGAAGAAAACAATTCTTGTATGCATTTATTATTGCCAGCCAAGCTAAAGTTGTAGGTTAGCCCAAACTTTGCTATGCAAACCATTAGCAGAGGCAAACAGCAGCTAGGAGAAATTACAAGTATGAAACAGAAGTCATGAGAGAGCCGAGCTCTTTTTAACTCGTGAGGGGAACCCCCTCTGGAAGCAAAAAGGGACAATGCAGATTTGCAGCTTGTCATAAATAATATCCCTTTTTTTAAATTTTTTTAACTGCACGCTGTGCTGCAGGGGAGGGAATTGCAGTCCACCCCATGCCCGGAGGCACCGCTGGAGCCAGACCTCTCGGTGCTTTGCCTCTGACGACTTAGAGTTAAGCAAGGGCACCGGTGGTGGCACAACCCTGGCCCAAATATAATCCCAGGAGCAACAATACAAGGCTCAACCAGTTACGAGAGTAACTAAGTTACCTCAGATAGTTGAGATGTATCCAGACTTGCTGTACACAACCTTCTGTTCACGCTTCCCCTTTGGAGTTATGAGCTACCCTGTCGGGTTTTGTGGGTATTGGCCATAATGAATGCCATCAAATAGGTCTGGTTTCCTTTAGTTTGACTCACTGAAATCAGATTGATTTCTCGCATCCCATATTGCCTATCAGGTCACATTAAATGATCATGAAACGAATATTATGATATCTGGCATGTTTGTCAGTTCTTCAGGTGAGGATGCACATGTTGCAATATAAGGCAAAATACTCCTCCTTTGTTCAACAGCTCTCCATCTGCCTGCCCATCCATCCATCCATCTGCCTCTGTGTATTTACACGCAAAAATAAAACCTGCTAAACAAATCCGTTATGTCTTTTTCCACACTATCATGATTTGTGGATCTATTTTTCCTTTTAATTTTCTGGAATATATTCAGAGGATGTTATTATCATCTCAAATATTTTTTCTGCAGTTAGCATTCAGTATTTCCTTTTTGCTTTTCTAACTAGCCTTTCAGTTTGCTTCTGCTTATTTTATATAGCTCCACCTTACCAGATTTTGTATATTTTTTTCAACACCTTGTGCTTATTGCTTATCTTACTCTTTACTATACAACCCTACTTAGCCACGTTGGGCATTGTTACCTTTATCCTTCTTTAGACTTAAACCAGGATGAATTTCAAATGTCCTCCAACTGTTTCTGAAATATATTCCAATTTTCTTCAGTAGATTTACCATACATTATAATAAAATCCTGATAAAAATTCCTTAGCACACTTTGCATTCCCTCAAAGTCAGCCTGCCATAAGGCTTGCATTGCTTTTTACTCCTCAACAAATATTTTAAATCAAATGATGTCGAGATCACTGGATCTTTCATACCTCTCCAGTTCAACACCCTTTATTACCCTTGGCTTAAATCCCTGAATTAATTCAAATAGTTTCTGAAAGACAATTCAATAAAGCACACAAGAAACTAGAGGCAATCCTACGTGAGCGTGAGTATTCTCTCCCTAGTTTTACCTTATTGCAGTCAATAACGGAGTAATTAAAAGCCATCTTTATCAAAGTTCTGGCGCTCTTGAAGGCCTCTCTCATCTGTAAGCAAAGACCTAAATGTTCAAAGAATCATTCAGAAAACCACCTGACTACCTTTATTGTGCTTAACTTTTATCAGAATTGACATTGCCATGTCAGCCAAAATACTTGCAGCATTTCTCTCTGAAGACACTCATCTCCCAGGAATATTGATACGGCTCCTCCTCCGTCTACCCTTTCTCTCCACAAACCCCAGACTAGAATCTCAAAACCTCAATTTCTTGCCTCAACCATATCTGTGTTATTCCAATAATACCATGCTTATCCTTGATACTCATAGTTATCATTGATAAGTCTTTGATGTAATAAATCCTTGATATAGTATCATACTTATCCTTGCTATAAGATATAATCAAAAATGAAAGCAGAAACTTAAGATACAGAGTAAAATATATTACTTGCCAATTTTCCACAGTAACTTTTCATCATTACTCCAAAATTACTTTTTAATGCAAAGAGTAGTTCCAATCACATAGAGGCCCACATGATTCAGATACTATCATAATCACAATTAGATTACATTACTGCAATCAGGAATGGAGATCATTAAGAGAAAGAATATAAATTGCTTTAGTTTTACAAGTACTGAGCTAGCAAAATTATAATTAATCTCCATTTATAATCTTTTCTTTCATAGAACTGCAAAGCATGCTACTTTTTTTAGGCCATCAATACAAATTAGAACTAAGTAATAAAGCCCTAACTACTACTACTGTGCAGTTCTCAATCGTAGAAACTTTCACATTACGTACAGAAGGCTTTTCATGCAAACAGTGCCCTCAGCGTAGAGGATTTTTTCAGTGCAATAAGTCCAGCAATTTCTATAGTGAGTTTGCTGTTTATAACACAGAATGCAATCAAAACTGTCTATCCCTCTTCCGAACAATGGATATGAAGTCTGCTTCTAAAATTGGATGATATGTTTTGTGAGAGATGAGACAATAATGACTTAGCAGCAGAGGCAAAAAATGCACAAATACCAGGTTTCACAAGTTTTCAGAAATTCCACTAAAAAACAAATATGCAATGCTGTCAGGAGTTGTGAGATGGCAGACAAGGCCTCATCTAACTCCAGTACATACTGCCACATTGAATATACACAGCTCTGATAGAAATTTTTAATGTTGTCATGTGTGCTTTTCCTCATTTTAATTCTCCATTTTGAGAAACAAGAATATTAAAACCAGTGGCAATCTTGCCCACATACTAAATATACTTCTAGACCCAAACTATACCTTCCTGGACTGATGAGAAAGAAATTATACAGAAGAAAAAAGGAAAAAGAAAAACCAAGTGTGGCCCCCTTTTTAAATGCATAAGTGACTTTATCTCTTGATTATAAAGAGCAAAGCAACCAAACAGAAAGTAATTGCTGCAGATTTGCTGCTTTAGAGAATAAATGACCACCCCTGGACAGAACCTGCTTAGTGCAAAGGAACAAGTTTTAACTCCAAGTGAAACAAATCTCCAAGAATGCTATGGATTCCCATGGTTAAATTCTCCCTTTGCAGTCCCCTGAATGCAGGCAGTAATTGCAGAAGGAACCCCAAAACAAAGTTTGCGCAAGACCTCCTGAAGTAGGGACATTTCTACAGCTGGAAGTGTGGGAACCAACCTGTAATCATGTTGACCTGTCCAAACATATTCTTCCTTCATCTGCTGCAAATAAACACTGCATCAAGAATGGCTTGGAGAAGCCATACAGAAAATCAGCGATTGAAGTCCACTTTCCACAGGGAAACGGACACTGGAATGCTTTAGGTCCCCAGGATCAAGGGTTGCCTGCTGCCAGGGGATGGTCCAGCACGGGGTAAAGCCAAATGAATTATGGCTTTGGATCCACATGGTTTATGGACTTCTCTAAGATCAGAAATCTAGAAGCAGCTAGAAAACTTCTAGAAAAAAAAAAAAACACCATGGTTTGTTGTTAACATTAAACCACAACCAGTTACAAATCTCAACTCTATCTCTCCCAGTCCTCGTCCAAGCCACCAATGAAACGATTAAATAGGGTCAGCCTGAAAACTAACTTTTAGACTACATAAGCTGACACTGGGCACTTTATTTATTACTTTAAACACTCGTCCTCACAACAGCAGCTTATTCAAATCTAATCTGAATCCACTAGTACTTTAATTCCGTACTACTTATACTCAGTACCAAATGTTTTATTGAATATACCCTATCCGCTCCACTGCTTCCTTAGACGATGGCGCACTTAATTTGAACGGGTTTTACTCAAACCCCTTATCTGCTGGAGTCTACTCTACTTGCTCTTACTCAACATCACCAGTAATTGCTGAATGCAGCCTCTTAGAGTGTTAATACAAGTATCAACTATAATATAAAAATACATTTTCAGGCTTCCTTACCATTTTCTGCAGTTCTTCATGACAGTAAGCAATACACATATTGTCTCATTTATGTAATGATTTTCTACCGTGCAGGTAATTATGAGACATTCTGTGTGACAAGTAGCAGGCACAGACATACTCCTGGGACCGACGTGACTTTTACCCCATTGGCAGCAGAAGGAGGTGCATGACGCCTGTCCCTACAGCTGACTGCGACTGGGTCGTCAGCTTCTCACAGCTAACTTGTTTTCCCCCCCACAAAGGAGCGTTGAAGTTCAGCGGTGCTTTCAGGCTTAAGTATGTCTGAACAAAGGAGGTTTTGGATGACAATCTTGGATGTAGGCCTTTAAAATCTTTGTACACTCTATTTCAGATATGCAAATGCTCTTTTGGATATGGCTCTTGATCAAGTTTTCATGAACATCCACATTCCTATGCTGAAAAGCGTGTGAAATCAGTCATCTACCAGACCCAAGCAGAAATTGCTTGATTTCAGTTTCCTTGTCTGCCTTTTATATATGCCTGAAATTGTCTTTATCATCTCTGTCTATGCACTATTTATATTAAAATGTTTTTCTTATCTCCTGTAACAAATTCAGTTTGGGTCAACATTAAAACCATTCCACTCACTTCAAAGAGATCCAAAAGAATGCAAGAGAAATCTAAGGAGAAAACTATGAACATTAGGTAGCATCCAGGAACCAGTGCAAAATCAACATATTTGCTATTTTTTTAGTTAAAAAGTTAACAGTATGCAGTAGTTTACATAGCACAATTAAACAAACACACAATATTTAACCTACTAAAATGTTACAGATCCAGAACTGGCAAAACTCTTGATGAACAACAAAAATGTAATGCACATGCTTATGTTAAAGTGGATGAGGGGGTTACATATGTTAGGGGGTTTTCTGCTTTTGGTTTGTGGGTTGTTTTTTTTAAACCTGCCAGCAAAAGAACACGATCTTAGTGATATGTCAGAGATAAAGTTGAAACACCATAATGCCCATGGCAAATTCAGGGAACAAAGACTCACTCATACAGAATAAGAATGAGCGGTTATGTAGAGCATACTATTAACTCAAGGTGTTTTTGAAAAGCACAAGTGCTGAACATCAGCAGCATACGTACAGACCTATACATCTATTTTCTTACACCTGCAAGTTTTCTCCCTGGTGCAGTGGAAAAAGAGCTTTTGAGCTACTGCAATGATAGACACATTGCTGGGAACCAGATAAAGAGAATAATGTGCCAGAGTTATCCTGTGTATAAGGCAAAAGCCTCTGACATAAAGAGTAGGACTCTTTCTTGAACACTGAGAAGAAAGGAGAGCTTTCCAGCTGCAGTACTGACCCATGCGTAGGCTAGACAGTTGAATCAAGTAGGCAAATGGCTTTCAGGTATGATGCCACAGTGAAATAAATCTCCTTTCCCAAGGAAATCGTTAAAGAAACAGGTATGAAATCAATGCGGTACTCACTACTATTTGCACTGTTCTCTTTCACTGAAAAGTGAAAACATTTGGGAGGGGGTGTTGTTTGCTTTTGTGCATGTGTTTTTTAAGATCGGTCCAGTTACTCTTGGCTCTGGTGCAGCACAGACCATCGGGAAGCTCCATGAGGACAGCACAGAGAGAGCTGGACCTCTCCGGCACCTTGCTGCAGAGAGGGAAAAAACAATACAGTGATTACACAGAAGATGTTTCGGTGAGTAGTGTCTATAGCATTAGCTACACTAATCCTCTCCCTAAGTCGGACTTGTCTTGTGACGGACAAATTATCCAGCTTAGTGAGGTATCTGGGATGGTGATAGTGTCTCAGCTGTTCCATTCCCTCATTTTTCACAGACTTTCTTTCAGCTCATGAAAACACTCAATGCCCCCCCCCCCTTTACAGAGCACTGTACACAGAGTGGAGGTCTCGCAATCCTAATTCCCTGCCCTTGGGAAAAAACAGGATGTCCTTTCCCAGTGCTAAGGAAAAATTGAACCATTTCCTCAAAAAGTTAGTCATTTGTACAAGCAGCAAGGGAAGTTTGAATGGACATGGTCTACAAATATATGTATTCCAAGCACCTAAACTAAATGTGTGCTATTTATTCTCATTCCCACCACGTGGAGAAAAAAAAGCCACCTCTATCCCACATCAAAAGCCAATAAGAGAAGCCAATGTAGGACTGAGATGAGTGACTAAGTAGCATATCTTTATTTCCCAATTTCTGAAGAGTCTCTTATACCAGTTACCACACAGAACTTCTCAACTTCAAAATGTTTCATAAACATTAAGGTGTAAACCATTAGGAAACTACTATGACAAACACCACTCTCATGGTACAGTGGATGCCATGCTCATAAAAGCCCTAGCATCCTGAATACTCTCTGCAGAGTTATCATTTGTTGTCTTATTTCTAATTAATACAAGTTACAAAAGATTGAAAATATTTTTGGTAATGTAGATATAAACAGAGAAATAAAAATAATTACCTTGGTAGGAAAATATGGGAAGAGCCATGAGAAATGAAGGAATGGAAAATGCATTCTACACACATTTTATGAGTTTGTCAAAGAGAAATTTAAAGTGCGATTCAACCAGTCCACAGGTATTTACAAGAGTAATAGGATATTCATAATTGATGCTTCAGTAGCCAAGAAAGATAAGACAAAAACCACTGGACAGAAGTTCAAGACAGCCTTATGTGAATAAGGTAAAAACGTACATATTTTTTAAGAGTCGAAGTAACAAAATCTTATAACAGCTTACCAGAGTTGTGGGTTCTCCATCAACACATGTTCAAATTAAAGTAAGTTATGTTTCTGAAAGATATACTCTTTTTTGAGTGGGAATTAATTTAGGGAGCTCTACAGTCTGTACTGAATAGGTCAAACTATATCACTGCAATGGTTCTTTCTGACCTTATGAATTATAAATGGTTTAGTGACCAAAATACTATCTTAAAAAATTAAAAATACTCTCTCTAAAGCATAGATTTCAATACCAGAAGGGTCCAGTCAGTTCTTTATCATTCAGATGTAGATAAATTGAGTCCTTGCACTTTTCGCTCTATCTCTTTCTCGTAAAATCTAAGTCCTGTCTGTTCTACATAGATATTCCTGACATTTTCTCACAAGAGCTGTGATTTACTCCAATGTCTTCAGCCAAAAATATTTCTTCTCCCCTCTGTTCTGTGTTATGTGCTTGACTAAAATTAAGTGGAAATAAGTAGGATGGTAGTGGAAAAATAAAAACAGCAATGGAAAGACTGATATCACCAAATAAATACAATTTTTCATCTATTTTTTAAGAATTGAAATTAACATTTTTTTTCCAAAAAATCTTGAAAATACAAAAATCAGACATACGAGCTATACTAAGAAGAGAATATTTTTCATGAGGAAAAAAATTACAAAGACATTTTTAAACTGATTATTTCAGGAAAACCAGGTGAAAAGCCAAAATAAATGAAGGAATGGGAATCATACCTTCAAATGAAAGTTTTGTGAATTCAGAAGAATTCATGCAGCCCATGGTATGTGAATTCACCAAAGATGGCCTGATCTATAATAGGAAAAAAGCAATATATTGAACCTGCTATATACACAGTATATATCACCAAGTATTTTGGATACTTACTCTTCATAAGTTATAAAAAAAATATTTTTTCTTTGTTAAAAATAAAATATATTAGCGGTCTTCTAAGAAAATTATTTGGATTCTTTTTCTTTTCTTAAATAGTATATCTTATGCCAGTGAATAATATGATTCACAAGAAGCTATGTCTCAAAATAGCATTACATCTGAAAAAGAAATTGTGGGTGTGTGTTTTCCGGGGGGGGAAATTATTAAAGTATCAAGGTTTTTGATGGGCATGGGAAGAGATTAATTCCAAAGAAATTGAAAATTTTTGGTCTATTGCTTCTGAAGGTAAAATTTAGTAATCTTTAAGAATGAAGAATTGTTTACTTTTTGTATAAATTCATTGCATAAAAAAATTGTAAGAATGACAAAATATTTTGACATTTTAGAAATGAAACACTACAAATTAAATAGAAGCAATTAGCTGAAAATCAATTCAATTGTCCTCCAGGTCTAGGGCTAAGTTACAGGTCAGGATTGTAGTCATGTAAAAAAAGTTTTAAATACCCAATAAAAACAGCCTTTCCAGAAAACAGAGTAGAAGAGCCTTATTTATGCCTTAATTAAAATCTGATAATGCAGCAAAAAAAATTTGGATTCAGTGCAATGACCTGAAAATGGCTCCTGTCTCCATGAAGAAGATCTATTGTGTCCCATGAGAACGTCCGAGGATGGGGCAGCTGAGATTTCTTCTTCCCGCTCTGGTGTATCCCAGTGCATGCAGGGGTCATCTAGCAGTGAGTGAACTCCTCGGGAGCCGAAATGGTGAGAATCGCTGCTAGTTGCGCCCTTCCTGGTTGTCCTACACAGTCCTTACCCTGAGCACAGCCTTTGCAATCTTTCTTGCTAAACGAGCCTTACAAAATATTCTCTTTCAAAAGCCACCAAAGTTTTCTTGCGGCAGACTTTCTGCAGCTGAAATTTCCATCAGGGTTGGTTTTGCCCGTAACTTTTCACATGAAAATTATTTATGGATTATTTAGGAAGTATTATGGGGGCTGGTATGCTGTAAGTAAGAGATTTGTATTCTGGAAATGTTTGGCATTTCTTGGTAGTAAATACGTCAAAATAGACTGCAAAGTATCTGGGACTTTTGCGTGATTAGATAGGAATTTCCCCGTCATAAAGTAGCCTTGTAAACTAAAGATAATTGGTAATCTGTTGCAGTAGTTTGGGTGAAATTATTTCGAAGTACTTTCATTTGTCTGTGAAACTTGCTATAGTTCATTTGCAGTGTTTGCAGAAATGTATTACCTTACAGAATGCTTTCTTTTTTAAGTGAAGTTTATTACCTTTATTATCTAAACATCGTCAGCTCCATGCCACCTGTAGCAGGATTATTTCTGTCTTTGGCAATGTATAGTCCCTGAGCCATTTTTAATGGTTAAAATTTTCACATGATAGTATGTACAGATGAATATTTAAATTTTTAAAGTAGGACTGAAGAGGAAATACAGTGAGGTCTGGAAAGTAGCATGATTTGATTTGGCATGCCGATATGTAAACCTACACAAACTTTTTTCAATAAAAAATAAAGGAAACAATGATTGTGGGAAGCAAAATATGTATTTTAAACCCTACAGTCCTTCATAAGAATGCCATACTGTTAAATAAAAACTCTTTCATCTTTTTACATAAGAAGAGGGAAGCACATACAAGACATACCCTTCCAAAGTCTCCAAATCCCAGGCTTTTAACTACCCTCTTTCTGTGTATTTTCCCTTAGTGAAGTACAAATAAATAAACAGATAAATAGTTAGACGAAGGATGGATGGAAGGATAGGTAGACAGACAGAGAGACTGATAAAGGGGTTCATTACTTCATTCAAAGCACTTCATTACCTCATTCTTCCTACATGAAATAATATTCACCAAGAAGCAGAACTTTCTAGGTCTCTCTTCCAGGCTTTTTCACACACTATTACTTCCATTTAGAACTCGCCTGCTGTTGCTGGATCATCATTAACACATAGGGGACAGAGCACTATATAAAGAAGGATAGTTAGGAAGCTTGCAGGGATGGGGAGAGAAACATGTGCTGAAGGAGAAGATGAAAATCTGTCCTGCAAAAATCTTAACTGGAAAAATGACACTCCCTCAGGCTCCTGGTATCCTAAATTAGCAAAGGCCTTTAGAAGTCTAAGGAATTAGGAATCTGGGGACATATTGACCTGAAGAGACCTCTTTCTTCTACTACAAATGTCCTATCACCATCTCAGGAAAAGTAACCACCCTGCTCCCCCATGCTCCATTAAGTATATGGAGTGGAATAAATATATAGGTTGGGATAGGCTTAAATTAAGAACAGCTGAAAAGTATAGACCAAGATGACAGGATTTTCTCCATCTGCTTTTTGACATTTTCAAGACGCATTATCTTAGTCATTAATTCCTGTTTCTCTACTATCACGACAAAGTTCAACTTTGACTCATACCTAGGATTTTATTATCATGAAAGGGCTACAGACTGGGAGGGCTGGACTGGATATTTATCATTGGCCAAATAATTGCATCTCAAAAACTGCTAATTTTGATCAAGGAAGTACCAGGTGATATGGGTCCTGGCCAGAGGCCCTCTCCTTGACGCATATCACCCTATGTCTTTGTGGAAACTTCCTAGCCCAAGTCGGCAATCCTCTAATCTGGATGGTTTGAAATGGCAAACTTGGGCGCCAAATTCACTTCTTGCAGGAGATGCAGGTGATAAACTAGCCACCAGCATTTGTGATGACGAATCACAAGATGATTCTTGTTTCTTTAAATAGCTGGCATTTTATTGAGTAATATTGTGCAAATTAAACAGTGCTAAAATGCACAGATAAGGTCCGTTTAGGAAACAGAACACATGAAGCACAAGCAGATCGATAAGAAACGTGGCAGCTGGGCTTGCTGCATGGTGCTGCAAGTTACATTACACAATGTACATGTTTGCTTCATTAACGGCAACTCAAATCAAGGCTTCAGAAGTTCCAGGTGTTTTGATAAAAGCCAAGCTGTATCAGGTTAACATATTTCAGGTTTGCAAAGACAGAAGAGGATAGCAAAGGGAAAATAACATACTTTGTCCCTGTTTTTATTGTAAATCACTTAGTATGGATTTTTTTTGCTTGGAGTTTCACAGATATTAACCAGAGAAGCATCTTCCAACATTACCTGGGTAATCCATTTCTACAGTGATCCACTGTACCTCATTGAAATTCCTAAAGATACTGAAAGTTATTTGTTTAGATGCTAAAAAAATAGTTGTGCCAATAAACACTGGCTTTCAGCTTAGACTAATGAACATAGACTAATATCAGTGTAACTTGTAATCTACAGCTTGCTGAAGCTGAACCTAAGACTCTAGCAACTGAGCTAGTTAAGTCAAGTGTAATGTTCCACTCTGTCATCTTCGGCTGCAATTTGCTGCAGTTCAGTATAAAAAATTCACTGATAAGTATCTTTAGCTAAACTTCAGAGGTAATTTTTTTTATATATATATATACATAAAAAAACATTATCTATCTATCTGTAAGTCGTAACCCAATTCCTGGCTCCCACTGAAACTAGCTTTCTTGTGGAACGCAACTGGTTTTCAACCAGACAAGCCAAAGGCAGCGAAGGAAACACATACTTACAGCTATTAAAAGACAGCAACAGTATAGTAGTGGAAGTCTCTTGCGAATTTGCACAAGCTTAGAAATGGCGGGGGGGTGCCTTTTTTTTTTTCAGGATGAAACCCAGCAAGCATGCACTGGCTAGACAAGAAACCACCGAGGGAGGAAAGCTGGGATATGCTCCTTTAATGTTATTGTACATTTCTCAAAATTGGACTCCAAAAAGCTTTCAGCTCTCAAATTTTCAGGATTAATTGATATTTACTGTAACCAGTACCCAATCAGAGGTAATCTCTTAAGGTAAAGGCAAGAATGTGCTTTCGCAAGATCTCTTGGGTCTTCATTCAGATTCTGAATAAGATGAGGGATAAACCTGAACTTTCTGTATCTCTACAAGGAGGAAGAAATCTTGCTTTGTAGAAATCTTGCTTTTTAGAGCCTCTGTTTTCACTCTGAGTGGAAAAGAAATGAGAGAGGCTGACAAGGAAGGGAGGTGTTTCACCAAGAAATATATGCTAGCAGTCTTCAAAAAGGGTGAAAGGTATCTGTGATGTTAATGGAGTGAGTTCTTGATACTTACTAAGAGAATAAGAGGAAACTAAACTGTAGAGAAAAACATTAGGTAAGAAGTTGAGAAAAACTTCTGGATTGTCAGGATAGTTACCAACTGAAACAATATGCTGAGGAAGTTAGGAAATCTCTATTACTGCAGGCATTTAAAAAGAATTAAACAAACATCTGTCAAGACTGACATAGGTATTGTTGATCTTACCTTGAGGCAGGGATGCATTAGGTGACCTCTCCAGTCTCTTTTGCCCTATCTTCTGTGATTGCTGATTCATGTCTGTCTTTTCCACCTCCCTTGATGTCTTTACTTATGCTACCAGATGGGAATGTTCACTAATCAATTCTATCCCTACAGTTAATGCTTTTTTCGTTATACAGGCAGTTGGCTTGAGGAATCAGTTTCAGCCATAATCAAAACAAATTCTTAATAAAAACACTCAACATATGTGAATCACTCCTCGCTTACTACTGCAAAGTTGGGGTATAGCATAGACTGGAGCCACGAATAAGACTTTGGAATAAAACAACCCAACCCGTAGCATAACTTATAGCACCATTTATGAAACCACTCTGTCTTTCAAGACATCTTTACATCATTTTCAAAAGAAACAGGTACAGGTGCTCTCAATCTAAAGACATCAAGTTTCTTATACTCATTGTGTCATCAAAAATGAAAGAATATCACAGTTACACGGTTTTAGTTACTTATACAGGTATATTTTACAGCCCTAAGGATTTACAACAGATATTTTTTTTCAAGTGCTTTCTGCTCTTTCCATTTTCTAGCTTTCCTGTCTTCAAAGTCACTAAATAATTCATAGCAATGTTTATATTGTGCCTGGGCATACTGGTGTCATATACAATATTTTGCAGTGTTTTCTTCAAGGTTTGAATAACAAACATTCTTACAGGTGGATAAAACATTCTTTACTAGACATTCATGAAACTAAAAATAGGTTTATTATATTATGGAGAAAGGCCTTAGAAAGTTCAATTTTCATTTGGAAAAGCCAAGAGACCTGAAAAAATATTTTTATAGCTCATATAACATTAATTTAAATTAAGTCATTTGCCCCAAGAAAGAATATACCTATCTAAATGGGGTTCAGGAGTTCTTAGATAAATATGAAGGATTAGTTCCTTTTTTGCTTGCATTTTTATTTATTTTCTCTCTTTTTGGAAAGCATTTCTATTCCCCTGCTGGGCTCAGACAACACATGAAGGATTTCTTTCCTTTACCATCCAATGTCTACACAGAGAGAAGAATAGAAACGTTATCAGTATTTGCTTTTACCTTGCTGACCTTTTTGTTCTAGACACAATTTTGCCAAGTTAATAACTCAATAATGGTAACTGGTAACTCAATAATAATTACATTTGATAGTGTATTATATAGTAGGTTTTCATTTGTCAGTCTTAAAACACTTCTCCAAGGAAGCTAAGTATTGCACCGTGTGATCATACCAAGATAGAGACTCACGATGTAACTTGCTCAAGGGCAGACAGCAGGCCAGTGTCACAAATGGGAATATATTTGACATTCCCTTGATCTTTCCAGCAGTGTGCCATTCCCAGGCGTTTTTGCTTCACCATACAAGCATCCATGTTGTACAATTTGGATATATCATTCCTATTTACCCATTTATTTATTTTTTCAGGATAAAAATGCCCAGCCGACATCAGTTATTAGCAATGTATGATATTAGTAACGTATTAGTAATTATATTAGCAAAGATATTAGCAATGTATGACCTGGATGAACTTTCTACAAAGACAGAAAATGAAAATCAGAGTAGGTCACAAAGATCACTTTTAATATAGACAAATTCCAACTATGCTTGTGCGTAACAAAAGTATCCTTATTACATATGTCCTTACTAGAGGCTATTTAAATGCAAAATACCTACCTTCTCTCAGGTTGCTACACTATTACTCGCTGGGTAGGAAGCCTATGTAAAGGACTCATGAGGGTATTTTATTTCCTATATTTTACACCAAATTAACTGCCTATTTCCCTGAGTAATAATAGGCTGCCATGACAGTAATAATGCATTGAAATATCAAACTGGTTTGAAAGACATGCACATACACACCATTTCATAATACTGTACTCAAAAAATGCATACCATTGTAAAAAAATTTTGAAAGTAATTGTATAGCCCCATAAGACAAGCTTTGCACTAACACATATGGTAAAGATGTGCCAAATTCAGGAGATTATATCTGGACAGCATTTAAATCAAAGCAAAAGGACTCCTATTAACTTTCATGGGACACAGAATTTACTCAAGTCCATGAATTAGCTCAAAAGAATTAATTGACTGCCTTCTATTTATACCCAATTTTACTTTACTCTGTAAACTTTAAGAAAAAATATCTGCTTTCGTAAAAATATTCTAGCAATTTGATCCTTCATAATATTAGCATACTTTTAAAATGCAAAATCAGAGTTAAATGTTTTAAAAGCCAGCTCTTTAGTGCTTCTCTTCAAATAAAATCACTGGTTTAGTTACTGAACTAGAGTTTAGAATCAAATTTTGTAAAATATTGCACAAAGGAAAAAATAGCTAGTTAATGAACGGCTCTATATCATTTTCTGTAAAATATTAGCATTTCAGGCAGCATCCAAACGCGTGCTCCCTTTGTAGAGCAGATATGTTGCAGAGATATTCACTGCTACTTAAATAATCTCATATTCAAACTACAACACAGGACAGTGTTTAATGTTCCAGAGCTTCAAATGATGGAAGAGAGGGGTCTTGAACTAGATGTGCTGACTGGAAAATAGCATCAAATGAGTTGTGAGAAATCCAGTGCAGACTATTTCAACTGCATCTTGAAGGACTTCCTTTAAAAATTAGCTCCAAATACAAGCAACATTACAGAAAGGAAAAACCATCTAAACTTGAATGCTGATTCTGTTCTTCAGCGTACACTTTAAATGTGAGAATTGGGTAGTTACTTTCTGCAAAGGATTTATGTAAAGGATTGAAAGTCTGAGACTGCCAGCAGGATGGATCACACAGGTGGACGGGTCGAGTCTCAGCGCCCATCCTGGCATGGCAGATCCCCATTTGGCATGTCTCACTGCGATGTCATGGGATCTAATGACTTGTGGTAGACAACGTCATGGCCATGCAGCTCCAGCACACACGTTTTCTCACTATTCGTACGGTACCTGGTGCAATTGTTGTAAAACACATTTTGTTAATGGAAATGTTTTGATTTTGCATCTGTCACACACACATGATCTATCAGTTACCATCAGTGTATGTGATTGGCTTTATGTTTTGCTATGTGGGCTAAACTCTGTCTCATCACAACTGTGTCAATTAGATCATATTTTTGGAAACCATGTTTATTAATATCAAGCATACTAGTAGAGCTGTAGAAGTACCTCTGAAATCAGCACTGAACTGAATAGTTTGTGCAAAGAGGAAATTAAAGGGAAAGCTTTAGATCCAAGTTTGGGTCAGAAGTTCGTAGTTGCATCATTCTGGCAAATCAGCAGCATCCTTCAAGGATGAAAGAGATGACTTGACTACGAGTAGTAAACATGAACGGTCCCATTGGACTTCTGTGCTAAACGACCGAAATGCTGTGAGGGATTCGGAGAAAAGATGGAGTTTGGAAAGGAAAGATGACAGTAGAATAGGAAGCAAGATCCCTGTGAAAAAGCATACTTTATATTATAGTAGGGGCTTTACTATATCTTTGGGGGCCTTCCCTTCTTATCAAAGAAACTGCTGGGTTGTCAAGGACATTCAGTCTAGCAGGAATTTAGGCTAATCCATAACTAATTAGAGACCAAGGAATCAGGGCTATTCCAGAAGTTACTGCATGTGGGTTTATGTAAACATATGTAAACACAGAGAAGGACAATGTCCCACCAAAGTGTGCCTGTACATTGCTCATGGATGTTCCTTCCCAGGCTTATGGGAACAATATTAACAATATTTATGGGAAGAGCTGTACACTGGGTATGCCACTGCTTACTGCTCCATCGTCTGAACCAATACATCCACTGAAGAAAAAACAGACACGTGGGATGTGCGTGTGTATAAACATACACTTGATGTTTTTCTCAATTCTCATCACATGTTTCATTCAATAGACTTATTAATCAACCATAAGAAATGAGTTAAGATGTTGAAACAGTCATGGCCTTTGTTCTGTGTCAGTTTTGTTGGCTTAGCTGACATATAGCTACAAGGCATGACGGATCAAAGTAATTAAAGTTCCAATCATTTACCTTTCTATGTTCAGTGTCAAGACAGCTAGCCTTCACCCTGTGTTCAGAGCATTTTAATATTTTTTTAACATGTTATAGCTGTGCCATTTGCCTTGCTGTACTTAAGAATTTGACAGCATTTCCATTATAAAGTTTGTATACGAAGGCTTGAAATTCCCTCTGGATTCCAACTTTGCACATAAAATTGCAGACCACAGTAAATCCAAAACCAAGCAGCTAGGATTTTTTTTTCTTTTTTTTTCATTTACTTTAAGGTAATTTAGTCAGGTTTTGTCCATCAGAGAACAAAAAGTTGCTAGTTCTGTTTCACTTAGTTTCAAGGAACAATTTTTTGTGTTCTGTGAAACTTAAATGAAACTTATTTTGTTCCTATCATGAAATATAGTAGGCAAGTAGTCCTAATCTTTACTCTTCCATCATACAGATTATTTATAACTGAGAGTTTGAAAACATTTGGTCTAGTCAAAAACTTTGGGGTATGTAGCAGGGGTTGATTTCTGGATATTTCAAGAACAGAAGGTTGGTTTGTCTTTGAATCCAAGCATGAATTCCAAGAGTAAGTGATACCTTTCCCAGACTAGAGGGAAAAAAAATGCATTTTTTTTAAACAGATAATTTGTGTCTTGGGAACAGTATTCACTAACTAAATGCAAACAAGCACATGTTTAAAAAAAAAAAAAAAAAAAGGAAAAGCAAAATCAGGAATGAAATAACCCACAAGCAGTGAAAGTGACGGTCTCCTTACCCTCTCTGTACCTCCTACTCTTTCTCCACAGCTGGCCTGTTGCCTACACTGGCTGGATGGATCCACCAGGCTGTGGAGCAGGAAGTCATCTTCTGCTTCTCATCATGGTTTGCATAGGACCTTGTATAAGACTGGCACAAGGCATTTGGCAAATTGTAGTTAAGGACCCTTTGCACATTATCAGATACTGAGGATTTATAATCTCGCATGTCCCCAAGTCTTATCTACTGCACACAGCTCAACTCTAACACAGCAAAAACAAAATCTGCCAGGGTTTTCTATGAAGGTATTATATGAGATAGCTTTATAAGCTTTGCTTTCACAAAGGTCATATAAAATCTGGTAGTTTTATTACACATTAGAGATTGAGAATGGAGGTGTATAGTGTCCATTATTTGGCACAGCAATCTGAGACGTTTTGGGAAATAACCCACTCTGTCTATATGCAGTAGCAGACCTTCATCCAACCAGTTTTACCACCACATAGCCTGCATGACTCCATAATATGCAAAGATTCTTCCAGTCATATATCAAGTCTTCAGAAACACAGTCTGGAGGAAAAGATTAGGTGGCTTCAAGAATATTAGTGCAATTGCTCCCAAATATTCTGTCCCTACTTGGAAGGATTTGAAGAAACAGTGGCAAGGGGAGGTAGAGGAGACATAAGCTGTCTCCTTCCACATTATACAGTGAATAATAAGCATTGTTTGTAAAACTCATCATGAACAGAAAAGGAGGTTAATTAAAAATGAATTTCATTTATAATAAATACCTCCACCAGCATTTTTATAAATAAAACAGGCAGCAGTTATTATTCTACTATGTATTTACAAGAAACGGGCAATTCTAAAAAACAATAGAAGGACATCCCATTCCTTAGAAGTTTGACTGACAAATCATAAGACACCACCTACCTTGTCAGTATCTTTACAGGCCCATCTTACTTCAAACTCAGCCAACATATGTTCTACTATTTACCTTGATAAGATAGAATCAAGCCAAAATTTCTGTCATTCCTCCCATAGGCATCTCACTTTTCTCCCTTCAATTACTTTTTAAAGTTCCCAGAGCATGAAACATCACTTTGATGCTGCATCACATCCAGTTAGGAAGCTCTGGCATGTAGTGTTATGTTTAAACCAACATGCAAATGTAATCAGGAATGACACATCGTCCCAATAATGCAGTCACTCAGCTTTGAGAAACTCGAACAGACAGATTATAAAACAGATTCTCACAGCCACAGGTTTGTGCTTTTGGAAAGGAATCTCTAAGTCAAACTTAAAGACAGTTTGAGAAAGATCTTAAAGAAAGATGCCCCAAGCCTGTCAGTGCTTAAGAGGCATTAGCTTTTGGTCAGTCCTGAAGTGGTCAGGCAGTTGGACTAGATGATCGTTGTAGGTCACTTCCAACTGAAATATCCTATTCCATTCCATTCCATTCTGTTCTAAAGTTTCAGTCTTTAAAACATTCACTTGGGGACCTAGAGTTGGCCATTGAGACCTGATGGAGAAGGCCCACAACCTGCATGTTGCCACGGGAGCATGTGAGCTGTCGTAAAAGCTGAATGCGCAGCTCTGAAGGTTTTCCTTCCTCATCTCTAGAATGCTGGCAGGCTCAGCCAAACATTCCCAAGCTATTGAACCCAAGAATAGGAAGAGGAGGAAAGTGAGATTTTTCTCACCTCTTTTCCAGCTAATTCTTGTTAATATTTATTGAGAAGACCAGATTGTGTTAATTGTCCTTTTGGAAATAAGCCAGTGGCCAGGAAGTTTATGAGTCCTATCAGGGTGGGAAGATCTTCTACCCCATCACTGCTCAATATGACTCACCCAAAAAGGGCTCTACGTGCTTTGTTAAAGCAAATCTCACAAGCTGATGATTGGTCTCTGCCCCCATCCTCTGTATTTGGGCTAAGGACACCCGGTCCCAGTGGAGGGTTTAACTGCCCGGATTTCAAGTCTTAAACAGCACATACACACTTGTGTGGGCCTTCTGTGTAAGGGTGACCCTCGGTGTTTTACCAGCAATATTGATTTTGGCTTTACAATACTCCTGTTATCCCTATTATAAAGTTGAGGGAAAAGGCACAGCTAAATGACTTATCAAGGCTGACAAAAAAAGCGAGTGTCGGAGCTGAGAATAGAAACCAGATCACCTGAGGTTTCATTTCTGGAAATGTTTCGCCTTTCCTCTTCCTTTGAATCTTTGTTTAGTACTGGGGCAGGTCATTTGAAATCTGGGCAATATTCAGATATGCTTTCTTTCCCAGAAGGAAATAAAGCTTTACAGGCTCACTTTACAGAGGCAGCCGGTCCGCTCGGACTGCCGAGGTTTTGCAGCTCTCACAGGACGCCGCAAAATCCAGCAATCAGACCTGTGCAGCCGGAACGCTTTCAGAGGAGATGGCAACGCACAGAAACGGCGTATTATCTAAAAACAGGCTCACACAATATGTTTCTATGGACATCAGAAACTAATCTTTGAAATGGTCCCTGATGAGAGCTGGATTGGCCCGAGTTGCCTTCTGAAAATGTTCCAATTCCTCCTTTGCATCCGGTGTGTGTTTATTGGAGAAAGAATAAGTTCTCATTTAAATTCTGCACATGTATTTGTACTGTGACCTTTTTAGCTGTTACCTCATGGCTATATCTGAAATTGGTAATAAAATGCAACTCATGGTAAAGAACTGCTAGGTGATTTTATACAACTATAATTTTACATTCTCAAAAGGCAGAATATGTAATTCCTTAAGCCACACACGGGAACTTGGTGATACTGGGCTGGATTTTTGTTCTCAAAGCCAACACTGTGTGAATAAAGCCAACTCTGTACAATGATAGAAATAATGAGTTAAACAGATATGCGTTTTAGTGATCTTGATGCAGAGTGAGAAACCAATATGAAGTCCCACTGAAGTGAGGATGCTACACAAATACAGGCACAAACAGCTCCCTCAGGAGCTGATTGTGCATCTTAGTGGCTTTATATGTGTTTATCTATAACTGCTAGATAAGTGTTTCTGAAGAGTCTCCTCAGTCTGCCAGAGTTTAAATAATTTCCAAGACATGATATTGATGTGTGAAAAAATATGATGGTCCAGTGTAATTAACAACTGACAGTGGGAGGGTAAACCCTGGAAAATCTGATTATATGCTACCTTCTCCTTTTCTTGTATTAATTTATTGCATTCCAGAATTGTCCTGATTTTAAGACTACAGTAAGGAACCTTTATGTTAGGTAGTGCTCAAATGCAAAGGAGGTGTCGTGGTTTAACCCCAGCCGGCCACGGAGCACCACGCAGCCGCTCGCTCACTCCCCCCGGGTGGGATGGGGGAGAGAATCAGAAGGGTAAAAGTGAGAAAACTTGTGGGCTGAGATAAAGTCAGTTTAATAGGGAAAGCAAAAGCTGCGCACGCAAGCAAAGCAGAACAAGGAATTCATTCACTCCTTCACATCGGCAGGCAGGTGTTCAGCCATCTCCAGGAAAGCAGGGCTCCATCATGTGTAAGACACACGCCATCACTCCGAACGTCCCCCCCCTCCTTCTTCTTCGCCCAACCTTATATGCTGAGCATGACGTCATATGGTATGGAATAGCCCATTGGCCAGCCAGGCCAGCCGTCCCGACCACACTCCCTCCCAGCCCCCTGCGCACCTGGCAGGGCTCGGGAAGATGAAAAGTCCTTGACCAGCGTAAACATTACTTAGCAACAACTAAAACATCAGTGTGTGATCAACATTATTCTCATACTACATCCAAAACACAGCACTATACCAGTTAATAGGAAGAAAATCAACTCCATCCCAGCCGAAACCAGGACAGGAGGTCATAATATGAAAAATAAATATTTAATATCATTCATTTTCCCCATAAAGTCCACACGGGCTGGCTCCTGCTGCACACAGAAGAGCACTGAGCTCAATGGTACTCTGCTTAGCCACAGGTTCAACTTCTTTGACCCAGCAGTACAGATACGGAAAAACTGTTTCAATGCAGAGACACTATACACATTTTCTATACAGTAAACATACTCCGAGTTGTCCTAGTAGCTTGTTTACTAAAATAATTAATTAATTAGAAACTATGCCTGGTTTTGTGGCCCTCTTTTCAAAGTGCAATTGAATTTACATCAAACAACTTTAGAGTATACTTACAATGAACGGACTTCAGAAATTTTCAGCTGGCTTGGAAGACTCTGATCAATCCTTTGAGCAGAATATTGAATCGTCAGGTTTTCCAGTGTGTTACAGCAGAGATCTGCAGCGAGTGAGAGCAGACATGCGGCTTCTCTGGCTGAGCTACAGGTGAGCTCCTAAGGAAGGTCGGATCTGGAGGACAGAGCAGGGGCCACCAGGTACCTTCCTCCACCCTGCAGCTGGGGGTACCTCCCGGCAGGGCCTTTCAGCTCCACTTTCTCTAAACAGAGGCTTCCAAGTAAACAGCTGGAGAGCTGCCATTTTTGTTTTTCCTGGTGAAAAACTATTTGGAGGAATAAACTAAAATTTTCTGGTAAGAGATATAAAACAGGCATTGTCATTGAAAAGTAATTTACGTATTGCCTCCTAACTATAACCCTAATGAGCTAACTCTACTGTAGTTCACAAATTAGCATGAAGAAAGTCTAAATCAGAAATTTGTCCTACCCTGCATTTCCAAATACTTATTGTTCAGGTTCAGAGCTCTTTAAAACATAGATGACATATCCCTGTCTCAAAACAGAGACCACACATGTAGAGGTTGTCAACTTCCAATTAAAACAACAGGACACAACTAGCCAGTTTGTGCAAATGAATCCATCTAGAGACATTTTTCCCCCTGTAGAAAGTATAATGACTTCCATTCTCTGCCTATGCTTACTCTGGGTCTTAGATATTTCCTAAAAGAGCTGAACAATCAGATCCAAATTCCTTGTGTATACAGAAAGGCAGAGCACAATGGAAAAGCTGTTCAAAATCCAATTCTGAAACACTCATACTGTGTTTTCAAATCAAGCTATGGGTATCTTTCTAACCACTAAAGAGTGCCAACAAGTATTTAAAGTCTAAAAAGACTTAGCAGAAAGGTGGAGATATAGCAAGGTAGCAAGATATTTGCCATTTGGAGCTACCCGCAGGTACTTATAGATTACCCACTTGCTGTGCACCTGCAGGGAAGGAAACAGTCATCTGCATTTCTGAACTGACAGCAATATTGCAACCCAGCAGGTACATGCAGGTTATGTGGTGAGATTTAAACTAGAGGCATACTTTGTAACTACATCAGCATCTTGCTTTTCTACTACACATTCATTTATTTCAGCTGACAACAGTCTCCCTGTCCAGATTTGTAGGGGCACAATACATTAGAAAGACACTTCAGAGTTCAACTTTGGGTTTCAGTTCAACGACTAACACCAATATAGCAAAGCCTTTAAGCATTTCTAGCACCTTCACTGATCTGAGAGGTACCATAACTAGTAGCCCTGAGGTAACAAAACACACCGTATCTGAATAATGCTGAACTTACAGACAGTTCTCCATGAATCAGTGCAGATACTGTAGTAACCGAGATGCCTGAATTTTTTATCAGATTATACCTATATCAAACCAACAGTAGAAGAAGCCCCAACACCATTTATATTGGCATGAATTTTCTAAACACAGTTGTTGGACACAACATTTCTATTTATGTTAAGGTACCCATCTCCGAAAACATATGAGATAGTTATTACACTTACTTCGTCTAGAACCTCTTTTCATAGGTGACAAGACCAAAAGGGATCTGCTGGTTCATCAAATCCATCACATTATCATATCCAGTTGATAATTGCTTTCCTAAGCTGATCCTGGTTTACCTTATAGCCATGTTTTTGCTCTCATAGGAAGATTATTCTGGAACCTCACCTTTCTAATGGTTAAAACCTTTCTACTTCACCCACAGTTTGTTCATGATCTGTTTAAATCTATTTGGATTTTTTATTGCCAACATTGCCTTTTAGTTCAAACATATCTCTATGAATACATCAAGAAATAAAATCAGTGTAGGTGAACAATCACCTAACCTGCATAAGAATAAATCTTAGTTGCAGGTGTACTGGGATTTCAATTCATGCTTCTTCCCTGTGCTTACCTCAGCCTTTGAATGCTATTTCATGGCTGATTTAAACCTAAGATCATAGCACCTCCAGAAGGAGCAGACCTTTCCTCAGGCACGTTCTCCATCGACCTCTGTTGTGTCAGATCCCACAACAGTACACCTTCAGGCGGGCTGAATCGATTTACCTGACTCATTGAAAACCAACACTGCAAAGAAAATGATAATAAATGCTATGATTCTTGGTTTTAGGAGCTGATCCAGATGCGGAGAATCCTTCTGGCAGCAACCCACACAGAGCAGGTAGTGAAACCTTAAAAGCTAATCCCTTAATATGTCTGCGAGCCCCAAAGAGTATCCCAAGAAAATGCTGCTTTTCCTGGTTCGTATGGAGCCCAGCTCTTCATTTAGAGCCCTGCTCACTGAAATAATGCAAATCCTCCAAGGTGCTATGTCACTACGGGAGCTTTGAAGGGTAGATTGTAAGCTGCAAGCAAGCATCTTCAACAAATTCCGATGATGTCTTCTCAAAACAGGTTGCTCACAGGTAGCACTGTAGAGCAACCTGGCAGAAAAAAAGTTCATCTGTGCTGTGGCTTGTATTGACAGGAGTGTTTACTTAAGGCATAAGTGATTCCTCCGTCATCTAAATAATTTTTTTTTAATATTTTAGACTTTTACATTTGTACAGCTATGTTTGAGCACCTTTAAAACAAATTGCTGGTCTCACTCTAACCCTGTGCAGACCTTTATCCATTTAAACAAACTAATTCACATTTTGTCACTACAGAATATAAGCTTGTGCTTTTTCCTAAAGAGGACCAGAAACAGAGTAGCAAGGATGGTTTAGGTGAATTGAAGTTGATTATATTCAACAGTTTTTCACACAAAGGGTAATTTACCTAGCTCTAACTAATTCCATCATTTGCTCATTTTTCCAGACTAAGATCATGTAATTCACCTCAAACTTGCCAATACAAAACAGTTTAAAAAAAAAAAATTAAGTATCCATCAGTCTCATGGGAAATTTACTAAGCCTCTGAAAATGTTTCCCACAACATCTCTAGTTTCCTTCCTCTACATTTGTAAAATCTGATTTTAAAAATGTTTTCTTGACCCAATAAATCATCAATTTTTAAAAAATTCTAAAACTGTGCTTGTCACCTTGAGGCTTATCTTTATCATCTAGGATATTTTCTTAGAAACTAATTCCTGAGATGACAATTTAGTAGATACATTCATAAGGATACAAATAATATTTTTAACATTTCTTTAAACATAGCTTAATTTCTGGAGGCACCTATAGAGCTTTTTTTCTATCAGTCTTCATTCTATTTTTTGTTAGTACTGTTGTTTTGCCCTTTAAAAGTAAAACCACTATGGTATAGTGAAATTATGACACCAACTCAATTTTTTTACATATATTATAAACATTCAATATGTTTAAAATGTTAATGAGTTTTTTTCCCCCAGAGGTGATTCATTCCTTCATTTTATCAAATTATTCTATAGATTGACAATACATTTTTGCAGGATCAAGTCTGGCCTAAAGACTGGATTTTTGCAGACAATTTCGCTGAGAAAATACAAAAGGAAACTGCCTTTCTAGTTCTCTGTCAAGGCAGAACAGTTTCCAGGTTTTCCATTAGTAACATAGAAAAGTTAGAATTTCACGGATCTTTACACAAGTTCCTAATTTTCATACTAAAATGGTTTGCATTATGGCGGAATAATATGAATGCAAAATAATAAGAAAAATCACAAGAAGTGACTTTTTCATAAATTAAAAATGACAAAAATGTGCTTCAAATCTTACCATAGCGTCTCGGCTCATTGGGAAGGATCTTGTCCGCAGTGTGATATTGGCATGGCCCTTTCTTCACCATTAGGCTCTAAAAAAAAGTTGAATTCCAGACTAAGAGTAATCTGTAAAATAAGCACAGGAGGTCATAATCTGGCTCCTAATAGGCATCCTGGTCTTCTGCTGGTGTCTTGAAGATCCAGACATACACATCAATAGCTTGATGATGGCATATCCCTAAAATGCAGTTCTACTCCCAAAAGGGACTAGAGAATGGCCAATTACTCAGCAGATCTGTCCCACATGTATATTTAAGATTACATTACCTGTGTTTGCGTAAATACAAATGTTTACTACTGATTAGCAGTATATAGCAAACACAGCCATGAAATACTCCTTTAGAAGGAGTCTTGCCCTTCTAATGCGCCAGGAGCAGGCTTGTCAATAAAAGGCCAATTAAGTCACAAGTTTTTAACAACCTACAGTCAAAACACTAATATCTGGTATAAATGGTATAATATGGTCCAAAATTTAAAATGAGACACACCTTCTGTTCATAATTTACAACAAAACATACAATTTGATACACCTATGTCAATTGGAAAATGTAACAGTGTTTGTTCAAAAATCATTTCCCCAGGTTTTTCTGAAGCCCTTTTAGCATGAAGAAGTACAAGCCATTTCTATATCAAACAGGAAGATTTTATTTTTTTTTCAATTTACATGACAACTCATTCAAAATATTATTCAAATGTATGTGGAAAAAGCTTTCAAAAAAACTCTCCCACCATAAATGAGAACATTCATTTTGAGTGGAATGACATTTTTCATTTGCCCTGAACTTATTGTTTACTTTTTGTAACTCCAAAATATTCTTTTCAAGTGGTAATGAAAAGAACATTATAAAAGTCTCTTTTTAATTGTCAGAAAACAAACAAAAAAAATTTCTACAGATCTATCTATGTTCTAGCTGCAGGATTAAATGCTCCTTTCACAAATGTCTATACTGATCATTATAAAGGAGTAAGAGCAGCTGAAGACAGAAAAGGGGGGGAAATGAAGTTACATATAAGCTGGCTTGGTTTAGTTCTACAAAATTTTTATTACTGGTCTATCCCCTGTCTGGCACAAAGACAGTGACAACAAAGTAAGTTCTCAGCCTGATTTCTACTACCAGAAAAGTCAATGGGAACTTTGTAAACAAAAAGTAAAAAAAAAAGTCAACATTTTTCCCTGAAAGAAAATACTCTTTGCAGGAAAACACTTTGTGTTTTGCAGCAAATATGGATGCTGATATTGTGCTTTTACCCCACGGTTGCTTTTCAGTGCTTGGCTTTGCAGAGCTTTCCTGCAGCCCCAGCAGCACTGAGCAGAGATTTAGGACGTGAACCCTCAAACCCTCCCCAAGAAGAATTCCCATTGCAGCAAGAACTGCAAGAACTGACCCAGAGTCAGACACTGGCTATTTTTTTCTCTCCGTATAACTTTGTGGTGGTTTTTTATACATTTATGTTTTAATGTGTTTATTAGTAATTAAGTAAAAAAAATTAAAAAATTTAAAAAAAAAAGAAAAATATTAAAGACTATATTTTTACTAGTGAAATACTAGTATGAAGTAGGGCTAGGTGGAAGTGGACATCAAAATGAAACATTTGAAGTATTCTCCCTAAAAATCACTAAAGCGAGAGTGAGAGCAAGAAAAAAGTTTGGTCCTGATATCCTTCGAAGTGTTTAATCTCAAAAATCCTAAATTCATGTAACAACTGGCTCTCTGCAACAAAGTGCGTTTTGACACAGAGGTGTTACGACTTTCTGCTCTCAAATCATTATGTTTAGAGGACGGATGCTTCCACGGTACTCCTTCAGGTGATATCTCCAACTAGAGAAAGCTCAGTCGAAGGCTTGCTGCACGTGAACTGAAGGCATGATATTTTGATCATCTCTGACAACTGGATAATGAGCAAGAGCACAGTCCTGATGCACGTGGATGGATGTAATTGCACATCAATAAGCATTGTAGATTACAAACAGAAGAGTGGTGCAAAAATATACTGTCGTTGGCAACCGTGGGTGAGGAGGAACTGTTGGCTTATACGAGCACAGAAGGTTATGTGGAGGCAGATAACTTACCAAAGAGTTGCTTGCTTTTTAACTTTGACAAGTGTTTTCTTTCGATGTTGATGATGTACCCGAGCTAAATGTATTGTTACACTGAGATTGACAGATGCAGTTCACATTTCAAGTCCTGTCCGTTTAATTCACGAGCAGTAGACGTACGATGAAAGTCTAACAGCATCAACAGTTTTAGCATAACCCTGTGGAAGAAAACATTTGCTGAAACATTTGTCCAGCTTGGATACATCAGCTAAAGCAGAGAAGAACCAGCCCAGGATAGTGAGGTGATGTGATGGGTAAATAGATGGCAATCACTATCTCCTGAAAATTATGAAAGCCAACAGAGGTCTCTGGAAAGGCATTGACTATTGTCCTGGTTTTGGCTGGGATAGGGTTAAATTTCTTCCTAGTGCTGTGTTTTGGATTTAGTACGAGGAGAATGTTGATAACACACTGATATTTTCAGTTGTTGCTAAGTGCCCTCCTAGTCCAAGGACAGCTCCCATGCCTACTGACTGAGCTAGGTACACGAGATGGGAGAGAACATAATCAGGACAGCCAGCCCAGCTGGCTAATGGGGTATTCCATACCATGTGACGTCATGCTCAGTATATGAAGGGTAGGCGTGATCCAGGAAGTACCGATCGCTACTTGGTTATCGGTCAGCGCGGGTGGTGAGCAATTGCATTGTGCATCACTCATTTTGTATATTTTATCATTATCATTATTATTTTCCCTTTTTCTGTTCTATTAAACTGTCTTTATCTCAACCCACGAGTTTTTCTCACTCTTACCCTTCCGATTCTCTCCCCGTCCCACTGGGGGGGGGAGGAGTGGGTGAGCGGCTGCGTGGTATTTGGCTGCCTGCCAGGTTAAACCACGACACCATTATCTTCATGTACTTAATCGGAGTTTAGGTGCTGTCACACCCGCTTCTGAAGTGTGATGAAATTTGGGCAAAGGAAAGGTGAAATAATCCAAGCTCCATTTTGGTAATCAAAGCTATGTGATGGGAAACTTAGATCCACTTACAGCCTCCAAACCCGCACAGATACCACAGTTCTTCTAGGCAAGGAGACGTTCACAAGAGTTGGTGCATGATATCCGAGTGGTCAAGAAAAACCCAAGTGACTCAAGCTATGTTTAGCAGAGACTGTGCACAGCGCGCCACAGTCTCGGTCAGCTCTGAGCAGTGCTGGGGCTTCACTTGGGCAATGCCCTCCCTGAGACAAACAGCAGACCCCAGGTCCTGAGTAATTATGGTTATTAAGGATTCAGTGTAACTTTTTCTGGGTGTAGACGTGTGAGCGCTAACATCCTGGCCAAATACCAACTTGGATAATTATTTTGCCTACCTAAATGTCCCTGTTTTCATTTGAATAAGGTATTCTTCATTTCTAAAGCTGTTACACAGTACTGTTGAACGCTGTTAAACAGCTGCAATATTTCACCCCAGAGATGGCTGCATTTCAGTTGTGGGTGATGCGATCCAAAGAGTTTGAATATCAGTTTAATCACTTTGGCATCCTTCAGGAACAAAGTCACTATTTAAATGTAAGATTATTGTACAGAATAAAATTGTCAATAAATGTAGTAATGTCTATCTCTAACTATAAGCAATTACAGAGCTAATCTCTAACTCTCAAAAAATAACACCAGATGGTATTTTTCAGAAAAGTCAAATGTAGAATATTATATTTTTTTGCATTTTTCAGTACATCATGATGGCAAATAATATTATGTGAATCCTGCAAGTACAAGAAAAATCTGCAAGTATAACATTCTTCTCTTCCAGCGAACATCCTGTGAATTCATAAATATTTACATTTTGCAAGTTATAATTATGTAGCACTGAAGGAAAAAAAAAGAAAAAAGAGACTGTATATACAAGTTTATAAAAGAACATTCATAAATTAAAAATGTGCATTGTTCTGAAAATGATACCTACTGTGTTTTTTGTGTCTGTATGCCAAACCATGGGATAGCTTCCTACCTCTCTCTCAGTTGGGTAAAAATTATACTTGTAGGTTTGAACAACTATTGATTTCTTATTATAGTTTCTATTAATAGTTGTAAATCATTATGTATGAACTCATCGTTATAGGTATTTGCTAAAATAGAAAAATTTGTATCGCTACAGGGATAATCCTCCTTCACAAATTGACAAACACAATTACAGATGCACTCCAAATATATATTTTGTGGAAAAAACACAATTACCTAAATTGGTACAGTTAAATGCTATCTTGTCATTGGTTTTTTTTTAGTTGGATTTTTTGTATTAGTTGGCTTGGTTCAGCAATTTATATAGTAGAGGATAATTTTAGCGTTAATGAATCTGAACTGCATGAAAGTCTTGAAGTTGAGATTTCAGTTGCGTGAATCCTCTTTTTTCAGCAAGCAGGGTAACTATTCATTGAAGACTATTTTTATTGAAGGAATTTTACCATTTTGATTCATGAATAATCCATGAACAGATGTTGATTTTTACAAGTTCAGTTGTTATTTGAAATTGTTTGAATACTTTATACAAACATATTGCAACCTCTGGGTTATTTGTATATTTTTTTGTTCTATTACAGTCTTCAACTATTCATTGTAAGATAGATTGTCTCCTCATACAAAAAATCCTTACAATGTAAAAAAATGGTTGGACAAGTGACCCCGGTGTATTATTCATGATGTAAATTCTTTAGGAAAAAAAAAAAATCCTTTATGACCAGAAAAATCAACTTTTACAAATAGGAAAAAAGACAAGAGAAAATAATTTGTGCAAATGCATACTACACTGTCAGTAAGATGGTCAATTCCTCTGAATGTTCTTACGAAAGCAAAAACTGTGCAAATAGAAAAAGATTTATGAATATGAAAGTTACTTTGATATCTTAATTAATAGTTGTAAAATCGTCTTTTTCTCTCTCTAAAGTATTTGTTCAGTTGTATTGTTGAGATAAAAACAAAACCACAGTGGCGGCACCTTTCCCTTGTAGACAGACTTTCATTTTTGACCAGGAAAGCTTTTCTATTTTCCCTCGGCTGTTTCTCTGCAGGCAAACCATGCATTTCTTACTCTTGCTTTCCATTTTCAAGCATGCCAAATTTGCATCCACACCGTACAGTTTATCACAGGAGAAGCCTGTGAACTCAGCAGGCAACTTTCTAACAGTAATTTTTACCTTGTTAACTTGTGCAATATTACACTAATTCCAGACAACCAATGCCAGATCTTCCAAGAAGAAGGAAAAAAAGTCACCACGACCTTTAGACTCAATCAAGTTTCCAAACCACTTAAAGCAATTGAATCTGAAGTCCTTTTGCCTGCATTGACAACACAAATCCTTCCCTCTTAGCCTTGAGTTAGACCACTTTCATGTGCCTTCCTGGCAGTCACTGGACAGACATACATTGAAAAACAGACCATGACTCTAGAAGGCAACTCGAGGTAGTTTGGTGGAGCTGCAGCCTCCAGGTTTTTCTGGCCATCTGTGGAAGGTTTACATGGGAGCCTACATAAAAACAACTGACAAAATTGTACTGATCTTCAGAGACCTTACAGGTCCATGTTCTGGGAAGAGATTAACTTTTCTGTATCGAGACACTACCTTAAATAGTAGAAAAGAATAGTTGCCAGGAGGACCATGGTGACAGATAGGCACTGGCTGTCCAGTTTATTTTTTAATTTGGGGAAGGCAAGTGGGACGGTTAGTGAGATGCTTTGATTATGTCTATTACTTTTCAGAGCTCATTTTTACATGGTCAGGAAAATCTGAAGTTTGGCTAGTTATGACAGCTGTAAGGAGCCTGGCTTCTGCTCCTGGGCACTAGCCCAATACCCCTGACAGCCAGGGAGGAAGACTTAAAACTCAAATTCTAAGCAAATTAGAGATTTTTATTTACACCTGCAAGGCACATTAAGATTTTTGTTTGTTTGTTTGTTTTTTAATGCTTGAGCAATGCGTAGTAATGCTGTCTGTGTGGCAACGGTGCGATTTTTGTTCCTGAATCTCTCCCTATGCCGCATCTTCATGGAAGCTTATAACTGAGTCATTAGACCAGGTATGTTTATATGTTACCATGTATTTCAATGTCTTAAATACACTAATCCCCATAGTTGACAGCACTTATGTTGCAATGACCTGCAGTCATCTGATCAACTTTCAGAATACTTACTAGCTATAATCAAATATATTCTCATCTCTTATTTGAACAAATCAAACAGAAATTGAATACATTTTTTTTATGAACACTAGCAATATGTTCTCTTCTCTGATAATTTTGACATTAAAATTCCATTTTAATAATCCCATCCTTCAGGCTTTGCAGACTCTTAAGGTATTAAAGCAAAAATTATCCTAAGCAGTTAGATTATAATGTATTTAAAGATTAGACATTTCATGTTGAATATTAACTGCTCCACTTCTCAGGGAAAAAAAATGATGCAGGGTTTTTTTTCTTGTATAATTTATACTTTTTTGATAGGTTGACTATACAAAGTTCAAATCTTTGAAAAAATACTATAAAATATACTCATAGTCCTGCGTTGTACTAAAAAGCTGTATATAAAGGTATGAAAACATTTTTGCTTAAATCATTAGCATATTTTGATCCCTCAGAAATACACAAAATGGCTGTTCAATCTCAATGCAGCCTATCAGAGTTCTGAGCTGAGCCAAGATTGCAAATATTTTACTATCTAAAGAACTTTTATTTACATGTCATAAAAGATGGGAAACATATTTGGACTTTAGGTTTCATAATAATACAAAATGTACAAGCATTACTTAATAATTTGAAACAAAGAAACTACACCAAAAAAAATTATCTTTTAGCCAAACTTGTAAGTATTTTAGGTGTTTGCCTACCTCATGACAATCTATGATAAAAGTATTAATTGAGTGGGGCAGAATTCTATACTTAAAGTTGACCAGCGGGAGTATGTCCTATAGCCAGAATAGTTTACCTCACCGCTTGCTCTTACCTTGCTTAGCCACCACACCCCACCATGAACATCTCTGTCTACACATCTGCTCCATTTCTAGACACGACGCATGACTGCTCTGCTTCCTACACCCCCTGCACATGGGTCTCTTGACTTACTCTTCATTTGCCTCTTGTCATTCACCGTCTCTTTTAACTCTCAGTCAGGAAGCGATCAGCTATCAGAATCAAACAAATCAGCAGCCCCATCCCTCGACAACCCGACCTGGGAAATCAGCGGTTGCGCACAGTATTCTTTCTGCAGTGCAGTGCAGCCTGTGCCGAGGTGGTGTGGTCCATCACCGCACGCTGCCTCTGAAGGAGCCTTCTCTCCTCTGGGGCATCAAGGAGAAGACAAGAGTAAAACCTGCTGCCCTATACTTTTATACTGCTATACTTTGTGCCAACACAGCTAGCTTTGGTCTTAAGTCTATTCTGCTGCTTAGATTCAACCTGCTTATTATTTTCTTTGGTGCTTGTTTACCATGGAATGCTCAGATATGGGTCTGGACCCAGAATAAATGTCCAGCAACAGCTCCCCCCGCTCGTTACTGCCACAGACACAGTCCACTTGCTGTGATAAGCACTGGCAGAGCAAAAACAAATGTCCATCCAGAATGTCAGTGTAGAGTAAGTATCACGCTTTAAGTTCATGCGCTGTCTTATCTGAAATAGATTCTGTGCATAAACAAACCTTCACCTGCAGACAAACTAAAAAAGTCTTTTTTTTTTCTTTTTTTTTTAGAGTTTCTACTTCGGAACATGCAACTTGCAGTGTAGCTCCAGAGGATGGCAACCCTCTTCTGCCAGTTCACCCAGTGGCAGAGATACCTGCTGACCCCCTTGCAGGGCTTCCCCTCCTCAAAGCAACCAGCGCAGGGTGTTTCTCTTCTCTTGTATAAACAGGGGGGAAAACCCTGTAATACAAAAGAGTCTTTTTCCATTGGTGGGTAAACAACATCAGAGACAGCCTGGCTTTGTTTCCACACTGTATGACACCATAAACACACACCCTTTCCTGTACTATTACTTGTTCATTTTTTAACAATGTGCTTATGCTATTAGAAGTGTATTTTGGGTTATTTCAGCGGAACATTTAACATCTTTTCTCTGTCCTTTTGTCTTGCCCTTCAATTTTGACTGTGATGGATCTAAGCATATTTAGGACATTAAGGGCAAACTAAATTGTTGTTTATACTGTTAAATGTAAAAAGCATAATGGTAGGGTAGTATCTATATTCGGGAAAATAAGTACACTTGTCTGATTTTTATTACATATCTTCTCTACTGATGTGTACGGAGCAAATTGTGGGGTCTCTGCTGAAAATGCAATATGAAAGTTTAATACAAATCTCTGCAGGACGTGTCAAGCTGAGCATACACGAAGCAACTCAAAACAAAGAAAAAATACTTGCGCTTTAGGAGAGATGCTCCAAGAATGCCTAAACGGACCCAGTGCAACCACAGGGCTGGTAAACACAGGTAAGCGACAGACATGAGTTATCTCCTTCATCAACCACCACAGCTAGTACCTGGCATCAGCATCTGCCCTGGCTCTGCAGTCAGCTCCTGGGGCATTGCCAGCCCCTGAGACACGGGCTGAAATAGAGTTCTGTAAATGACGCAGCTTATAGAGAAATGCCTGCGAAATCTGGAGACGAGAACCCGCCAGGACTTTTTCCAAGCAAGATACACAATCTGGTGGCCTGTGCATGCAAGGGCTGCTAATCCGTCCACAGCTCTCTGAACACACACACGCCGCTTTGCCTGCCCAGATGTTTTCTGATTAATAATGAGGTCATCCGCAATGCCAAAAACGTGGCCTTGCAGTTCTCCAACACTCTTGGAAAGCCACAGAGTGTTTAAGGGGGATGGAAATATTAAATACAACATAGTATAAAACACAATAAATCAAATGAATTTGTTTAGATGAAAAGCACTTTTTTGTTTTTGTCAGCACAGCAATTGTATATTCCACAATTATTATAATGTTTTCTGACATAAAACTGCTGTATATCTGACTGCTGTATCAGACCCAGTCTTCTGGCTTCACCCCTTCTTGCTTTACAGAATGGTTCTTAAGAAAATATCCGTATTTTACAGTATTTCACCATTTCCAAGGCCAAAATTAGAAAATGAGAAATATAAAATTGGAATGGGATAATACAAACCATTACTGGATCTGTTCCTCAGTCACTATCCCCAAAAAAAACATTGAGAAAAAGAGTGAAAAAGGGCTCACTTATCTGAATTTCTGCACTGAAACGATGGGCAAAGCCGCACAGACGACTGAAATGCCTGACCCTAAACAAAGCAGAGGAGACACATGGCTTGCTTCTCCCTCGGAAAGCGATTGGCATCGCCCTCGTGATCATTCCACTCCACTGCTTTTGCTTCGCAACTTTACATTTAACCGCAAATAACACCAAGAGGTCTAAAGCCCAGCACCAAACAGCTGAGCCTTGCTCCTACCGTAATGTTTTAGAGTCCCCAAAGACAGAGACCCCAAAACGGACACGCTTACGGAGACCGAGGGCTGGTCCTACACCACCCAGGGAAACACCGTCTGGGGACCACGAAGTCATGGGGAAATGCAGCAATTTTTCCAGGCTCACGCAGCACCACCTATAGACAAAAAGACTACATTTCTCTGGAGTATTTGGGAAATGGAAAATACTCCTACCCTTGTTACCGCGGCTTTCTGTATGTTGCTTTTCCCCCGCTGCCTCAAATGCTCAGGTGAGCAACAGGGTTAGAGGAGGTTTGCACAGGACCTGAAAGATCTTATCTATAATCCAGAAAGAAATTTTGAGAAACCAAAGAAGGTGAATGAAAGTGATTGCCTGGCACCAAATGCAAGGATCAAAGGCCCATAAAACTGACTTTTGCATAAAAAGCTGGGCAGTTCCCAAGGACTCTTCACCCAGAACCAGGAGCCTCAATAAAAAGTTATTTTGGGGTTTTTCTGCTAGACTCTTTTCCATAGCACACGGACATCAAATGGGAAATAACACTATTGCTAAGAAATAGCATCCTGAATACTTATTGCTTTCCCGTCGCCTTCTGCACTTTTCAGGCTCCGTGCGATGTCAGAAGCCTGTGCAACCTCAGTGCTGCAATCTGGAATTTGCCATCATAAGTGTCTCTGGAGCAGGGCTGTATGTAAGAGTATAAAGGTTGGGGATTTTTTAATTATGTTACTGTGCTTTACAAAGAGAATCTTGAAAATGTGAAGTGCATCACACAGGGACTGACGTCTCCCCATTTCTAGACAGTATGAAATGAATCGTGCCTTGAGAGATGCAAGGCATCTCATTCTCCTTAGTGCCGAACCTACAGATGACAATCTGCAGCACACCGAGAAGTGAAAATGTGAGTACAGAAAATAAAGAAAAAAGCAAGCAAAGCTAGTTTTCACATAAATAGGATATCTCTTTTGCAGAATATGCTTTCTTTTAGATTTCAGAAAAAAAAAAAAGGAAAAAACCCACCAACAAACAAACAAACCAAAAAACCATACCTCTGAGATGGAAATAAAGTCCTAGAATCTAGACATTTGTTGCAAAATTTAGATATGGCTTGATATAGAGCTAATATAAAAGAATGCTTCTTGAATTAAAATATTTCTGATGGGTCTTTCTTATACTGGCTGTTTTCCTAATTTGATTAATTTTAGAACTTCGGATGACTTCAAACTTATAACATTTGGGTTTTTAAATTCAGGATTTTATGTCGCATTTTATGCCAGATAACGATAATGACATATCTTGAACTTCAAATGTGTCTCTGCAAGAGAAAACGCAGAGAGGAAAAATAAAAGAAAAACTATATTTGAATAGTTTTCCACAAATGCTGAATATTAAGCACATTTTGAGAATATTCACATAGTATTACATGTACAGTTTTCTTTAAAATTGTGACTAATTTGAATTTTCAGGATAGGAAACAGCAGTGCCATGAGTCTCCTCTTCTTGTACTCTTTATTTGTACAGTCCTATAACACCATGATTTCATGCTACGTGTTGCTTGTTATATATCCTAAAAATTCAATTTTCTTATCCCAGAAGGAAAGAGCTATAAGAGGTGAAGCTAGTCATAAAGTGTTGTCAACAGGAAGGAAACTGCTTTTGAACACTCTGCCACCACCCTTATTTGTGGTAATCATGCAAATCACTGCAAACAAAAAAAGCTCTGAAGCCCCAGTTCATTTGGTTTCGAGTCGAGCTACAGTAATCGTGTACATGGAGGGAAGGAGAAACACTGTTTGATATATGTTTCTGTGACCAAACAAAGTACAAAAGTAGTGCTACACCTACCATGCTGGGATATATGAGTCTTCGAAATGGCGATCTCTATCTCAAAAACTATTTAACCAGCCTATGATAGGGCAGTTACTGTGGTTATAAGGCTTTCTTTCCTAGAATGATAGAGCACAGTAAAATACCTTTTAAAACAACACAGAAGTTATTGCTGACCAGATTCTGACTCCAGTAAATTTATTGCACTCTATCTTTATACAAGTTCTTCATTCTTCTCTTCTTTTCCGTGCGTGTAATGAGTTTATCTGCCACAACTGGATTGTATTTCTTCCTTTTCATTAATAAGGTTACTAGATTTTGAGGGGTGCAGTTGAAAGATGGTAGCAAACATCTAAGCCTTTTATTGTCAGAAGCTCACCAGTAAATCGCACTATTTTAGATTGCCATATCGTTTGGGGGGGGGGTGTGTGTGTTTATTTTTCCAAGATGTTACTACTTTATCTTTAGAAACACTTTTGCACCCTTACCCCACTTGGTAAGTTCTCTAGAATGAAAAGCTTTTTATTTTAAACAAACCCCTGGTAGAATTGCAATGCCTTTCTTAAAATTACCCATGGAAAGTAACTCCATCAAATGCTAGTGAAATAACTGCTACGTCTGAATGCTGGCCATGGACCAACGCAGCGATGCAAGGCCACTTTAAAACACTCCCAAGTCCTCACTTTCTTCTCCTCTAGAGATCCACTGGTGTGACAGGCTGACCTCCCTACCTAAGATTGGATATATTGATCCAGAAACTGCTCTTATCAACTAGAACTGCATCTGAGATTTTGTGGGCATGTTATTACTACTGAGAATTGAACTTTTGTCTCTCAGGCATCATATCTAGAACCCTTTGGCATGCAGGGTGATTTCAGCGACCCTAAAAGTCTTATGTGCAGAAGCAAATATCAAAACATGATCTATAATTAACGGAAATTAATTCTTAGTGACTTAAATACCCAGAGCACTTGCATCAACTGTAGGACTAGAAGCAAAATTATGTTATAGACCTCCCTTAACTGTTAACAATTTTGTAACAGAAGTGTAAGGGAAAACTTTAAAAGAATAACTCTGTCCATACTTGTCCACTTTAAAATGCTTTTAAAGAGAGAGAAAGGAAAATTACACGTACAACATATTTTCAAAATTTTTGTTTTGCTTTTAAAAACGAGACTGCGATGCATTTTTACCAAATGCACTGTTGCCTTAGGAAACCACGGGGTACGTGCTTAACACAGGCTCAAATGCATAAAGCTTAGATTCTGCAATGTTTGTACTGAACTCAGTGATGCTAATGATACGGGTTAGGTTAAGCAGCTGTTTGAGCCTTGTTGGGATCAGGATCCTGCCTGCAAGTATTATCGCAAGCACTTCTGAGCAGTTCTTTTGACTTCAGGGGTAACTGATTCACGATAATGGCAGCAAGCATTTGCTTTAGAAAGATAAGACTATGATCTAAATTCTATCCTTGCTGACACCATTGTAAATGGTGTTTTTAACTGTAGTAGCTCATACCAAGCTGGTGAAGGGACCAATTACACACATTTACCTTCTCTATAATGCTGCTGAAGCCAGTGGAGATGCAGACTATGCAGAGTCATTTGAGTACTTGACCTAATGCAATTAGTGTGGTTTGCCACCACACTGAGAAGAACGTGGACCTCTGACATTTTATGGCTATAGAAATCATTATACAAAGACTGACATATATGTTAAACAGAGGGGAATGCATGTTAATTTACATCCTACATGTCACTGGTTTCATTAAAATAAACAAAAGCATTATCACAATGAGTTAAGTTACACTTTAGCAGACTTCGCATTCAAGCTGTAAGTCATAAGTATTTACAAGCTTTAGTGAGTCTCCCACAAAATTTCCATATGCCCTTATTTACACCTCTCTCAAGGCATCATTTTGACCACAGTTAAAT